>NC_069501.1:149786185-150086185 GCF_027579735.1 Bombina bombina | reverse complement strand
ATACTGCTATACTGTAGCAACTGTACATTAAAATAAGGTACAAATAAGCAATTTCAACAATTTTCGCTAAACTGGTTATTATTAAAACTGAAATGTAGGAAAGTTAAAGATCACTTTTTTGTTGTTGTTGAGGGGTGAGGTAATGCGAACCAGCCACAACTGCTACCGAATAATCCTCTGATAGTCTCCTGACTACTGGTTCATGCTGCTATTCTCTGGGAGCTGATTCAAGCTTGTACCAGCCCTAGACCTGCAGGACATCTCCTATAGAGTTGGTTCCAGCAACCCAGAAAGGTAACTACCTATTTAGAATGATGTCATCCCAATATTTGATTATTTTACCCATTGTAGGATACCATCACTTTCATCATCAAAATAAATAGGATGGAGACAATGGGCAGCCCTGACATGTTCCATTGTGAATATTAAATGAACGGGAAAAGAGAATCATTCATTCTAATTTCAGCATAGGGGGAGCAATTATCTTTTGATGACCAGATTGTTGAAGTCAAATTGTTTCTGATTATTTAAAATGTATTTCTAATTAAAGGGCCATTATAGTAGACAATGACATGCTCTAATTTACTAGAACTTGTCATTTTAAGAGTAGCATCCCTTTAATGCTAGGTGTTTAAAGGGACACTGTACCCAAATTTTTTCTTTTGTGATTCAGATAGAGCATGCAATTTTAAGCAACTTTCTAATTTACTCCTATTATCAAATTTTCTTCATTCTCTTGGTATGTTTATTTGAAAAGCAAGAATGTAAGTTTAGATGCCGGCCCATTTTTGGTGAACAACCTGGGTTGTCCTTGCTGATTGGACAGCACCAATAAACCAGTGCTGTCCATGGTTCTGAAACCAAACATTTGCTGGATCCTTAGCTTAGATGCCTTTTTTTTCAAATAAAGATAGCAAGAGAAGGAAGAATAATTGGTAATAGAAGTAAATTAGAAAGTTGCTTAAAAGTGCATGCTCTATCTGAATCATGACAGAAAAAAGTTTGGGTTCAGTGTCCCTTTTACCCTCGCAAAGGGGTTTTGTCTTTGTGCAATTTCTGTAACTGTAAGTAGATTGTGACATGAAGTTCTGGATACTGCAGATTACATTTTTTTTAAAAACATAGCATTTGCTCCCTGTCACAAAGAGTATGAATTAGAAGCAAACTACTGCTACACACCATTAATAGTTGTTGTAGTTGTGATTTCTGTTTTCTCACTTTTCTTTTATATATATATATATATATATATATATATATATATATATATATATATATATATATATATATATATACTGTATATATATATATATATATATATATATATATATATATATATATATGATTAAATAAAGAAAATAGAACCCTTTTAAATCCAGCAACAGACCATATATTTCAAAAATAAAGACCACATTGCCAAAGTAGTGCAATAAAGAGACCCGAACACAGTATAATATGCCACATAATCTTTATATTTTAAGTATATTCATAAACAACATAATCATATCTCCCCACATCAAGAGTCTAATTAATTCTATTGTTCAGCAACCCGGGTTGTGATGACGACTCATTCAAGTCCACTTATAAAAGTTCCGGTAAATATATGTCCCAAAACAAGATTGTGATTCATAGGATGTGTATTTGTAATCCAAGTGTAAGGAAAAAATGTTAATGCAAGTGTCCCACTATGCCAGTAGATCACACAGGTAATAGCCTTTAATATGCCAATTCGTAACCAACTTTCAGGCAGATACTTTTACCACTTCAGTATCATACATTAGTGTGAGTTAAAATTTGCCTCCATGTTACCTTGTTCAGCATAACTTCAGTGCTTCGATATTACCTTTAGCGTGAATGGCCATAGTGTAGTGATTTGTTACCTGCTTGTTCCACCTTCACAGATTATTGGGCAGCCAAATACCTATTGCAAACAACATCCTATGTTCCACTGTCTTTACGGTATGGGAACTCATCATCAATATAGTATTCACAAACACCTCCCAGGGGCGTGACTACTAACCGTGCTGTCAAAAGTGCAACAAGTAGACAGCCTCAACATCAATATCCCTCAGTGCCGATATTATACGTCACCAATGTAAGGCAGCCAAATACCTATTGCAAACAACATCCTATGTTCCACCGTCTTTACGGTATGGGAACTCATCATCAATATAGTACGCACAAACACCTCCCAGGGGCGTGAATACTAACCGTGCTGTCAAAAAGTGCAACAAGTAGACAGCCTCAACATCAATATCCCTCAGTGCCGATATTATATGTCACCTACCTTACTTATGCCCCGGTCTGGCTCCTAATGTAAAAAACACAGTTCCGAGCTATGACGATCCCAACATGTGTTCTGTCGTAACATGTGGGCGCGGCTCAGCTGTCAAATTATCAGCCATTCAGTCAACACTAATATGCACACTCCACTGTTAGTATGTCAGTCTTAGCTCTGCCTCTTATGGGCATTGCCTAAATACACACACATATCCATTTCACAACAAAGGGATACAAAAACCATGCAGTGTGAAGCACCCTAAATCTAGATACATAATTGCACCGATCGGTAGCTTTCACTATCTAACAGTAAAGCTACTAGATTACCCTGACAGCAGCATGTGTCAACATGATGCTACCGACAACAATTGTAAAAAAATGTACTATTTGCCAGGACAAATCAGTTAAAGAATCTAGTAGAAAAGAAATCAGCCTATCACCCATCATGTATAACTTATGTGTCATAATCATCAAAAAAGCTAGTGCTATATTCTCAGTGTATAGCAATCTTTAATAGCCAGAAAAATTAAAAACCATAAAAATTAGTGGTCCAATGGTGTAAACCCTCTGTTATCAACCCGCAATACAAAACTAATATGCACATACCAATCAAAAAAAATACCAGATTTATTCCATTTCCATCATAAATGGAATATATGAAACCAGTCAGACCAAAAAGACATGTCATAGCAAAGCTACAACCTTCCCATTCAGAAACCCTCCTGGATAGATCACCCGCATGCCATGGGAGATACATAAAAGTGAAAAAATACATGAATGTGACAAATAAACATAAAACATTAAAAACACTGTTAAAAACAATCTGTACACACATTACTAGATAGAGTCCCTAGAGCTATACAACCTTACTGTTGCCACTCCTAGGTTATAGAGCTTAAAAAGTTAGATCCACAAATGTATGTGAGGAAACAAGAAGTGCCCCTATTGTATACTAGGTCTGTCCTCAATCTAATGATACCCTTAATTTAGTAACCAAATATTAAACTTAGAATGTTATGTACTCATAGCAAGATCAATAGTGGGGGAAATGATAAATTATCCTGCTGGTTCATAGGAGCTACTATACACTGCTAACTCCACTGATTAATTCACTTATTGGGTATGTATCTGCCACACTCATCTGTCTACAAATCTGGAGATCCTATTCTCATCAGGATCATGGACACTCATTTATTAGCAATTATCGCACTGGATTGAATGTATTGTGAACTCCAAACTCACAATGTGTTGATAAATAAATAATAAACTCTCATTGGCTATGAATAGCATTGCCACCCAGTGTGGACATTCAGGCCTCTCGGGTGAAGACTCCCCAGTTCATAGATCCATCTTGCCTCCTTTTGCAGGAGGATCTTAGACCTGTTCCCCCCTCTCCTTAGTTTTGCGGACATGATCTATAATTTGAAACCTTAAGTCTTCAACAGAATGTCCAGCCTCCATGAAATGACGGGCCACTGGTTGGTCAGATTTGCCTTTTTAGATAGCAGATCTAATGCTAGACCGATGGTTGGCCATCCTGGTTCTGGCATCATCAATGATCTTTCCAGTGTAATATTTCCCACAGGAACAATTAAGTAAATAAACTATGTATTGGGTGGTACAGGTTAGAGAGAACTTAATCTCATATTTCTTCTGTCGTTCAGGATTTTGGAAATCTACTGCGGCCGCGACCGGAAGTCCCGCCCACCAGAAGTACGTCAGGGGGCGGGGCTCTGGGCGCACAGACGGGCCGCAATGTAGGCTCCAAGGACCAGGCCCGTACTCGGCGGGCGCTCCCACCAATGCCCGGCGGGTACCATTGTCCTCTAAACCACCGGATGATGCCGCCACTGGACCACCCAGGATCCCGGATGGGCCACGCGACGGCCCGGTGGTGAGTATGGGTGGTGTGGCGGTAGAAGAGCCGGTAGCCACCACGGGTCCATCCAAGCAAGCGGATGGACCACGTGACGGTCCGGTTGTTACCTCAGGTGGTGTGGCAGTGAATGATCCGGCAACCGCCACGGGCCCCTCCAAGCAGGCGGATGGGCCGCATGGCGGGCCGGTACTGGGCCCAGGTAGTGTAGAGGTAGTAGGCCTTGCGGCCGAAATGGGCCCATCCTTGCTTGCGGATGGGCCACGTCTCGGCCCGTTACTAGGCCCTGGTCATGTGGCAGTAGATGGGGCCGCCGTGTGGGTGAGAAAACCCCCCCGGATGCGGACGGCCCCCCACCAAGCTGAAGTTGGAATGGAGCAGTGAACAAGGGGGTAGCCCCTTGTGCTCCGAAAACTGGGCCCAAAGCATTTGAAAGGGACTGCACTAGCGACCACACGGTCGCTAGCTGTCCCTGGGGAATAGCACCCACATCCAGGTGACCAATCTGCCCCACTAACTCCACACTCCCCCTACCTTCCTCATAGGCCCCATCCTCAACTTGTCCCTGAACCATCCCCACCTCAGAACTAGTCCCACCCAGCTGCTCCCCCCTACCACCTAATCCCATCCCACCACTCTCCCTATGCTCCTCCTCAACCCCTCCAGAGGCCTCTGCTGGGTGTGCATTCTCTCCCACCGCTCCCCCCCTGAGCTAATGGCTTGCAAAGTGTTATGGCCCAGCCTAAGGGTTGGCCCCTGAGACCCTGGGAAAGGTGGAATAATATCAACGTCACTCATCTCTTTTTCTGCAGGTTCCCTGCGTCCACGTTGAGGGCCCACGTCCCTGAACCGAAGAGGAGGCAAAGAAGACCTGCGTGACCGATTCATCCCTGCAATTCAGGAAGACAGCTAACACAAGAAGATCTGTGATGGCCAGGAACAGAAAAAGAGGGCCTAAAACTCCCAGAAGCCTCTTTTTTATTGGTAAGTACAGATCCCTCCCTTAGCCTTCAACATTGTTGCCAGTCTCACTCAAACAACCCACATACACTCCTCCTCCCTGCTTCCTTAACCCTTAAGCCGTTTCTGGCTAATCTGCAGCCCTGCACTTTCCATTTGCAAGGGGAGAGTGCTAATTGATACAGTCAAAGCAAATTCCTGTGTGCTCTTTAGGTCTCCTCCGTATCAATAAGTCATTTACAAGAATATATGACAATATAGAGAAGTCTCCACAGTCAGAAGCGTTGCATGTATAAACATATTACACAAGAGAGAAAAGTGGAAAAAAAAAAAGAGAAAAAAAAAGTACTTGCACGCTTGAAGATTCTGTAGAAGCTTGCTGAAACTTCTTTAGTATGGTAGTGTTGTGTCTGACATCTGGAAGCCCTCACCTGCTATATCTATTTGAGGTGGATGTGCATAGAACTTTGCGACAGACAGCTTGCTTTATCCAAATGGTAATCCTTTAACCCCGCACTTGTAAAGGAAAAGCCTCTGATACACTGTGCTGCTGTAGCCTGGAGCCTGAAGCCGCCTGCTTGGTCGTGTTTACATGAAATTATTCGTGTTTCCTGTTCCCACAGCGGCAGCAGTATGGTGAGCCCGAGTACCTCTGCTCTTGATCGATTCTGCTCCCGCCTCACTCTAAGCGAAAGGGAATCTCCAGCCTTTACCACTGGATAGTATGTGAGCTGTTCCTGTCCTCTACGATAGTGTCAGCAAGCTTAGCACTAGACTGCTTCCAAATCTGTCTGGCTCTCCGCCAGGTAGGTCAGCCAGGGAATCTGCGGATCTCATAGATAGGGGTGTCCTCTACATTTAGACAGTCTTGCGCAAAAATGCTCCTTACCCCTCACTTTAGGGAGGAGGTGAATCTTCCCTGTATTGGGATTAGTGCATTGTACACTGTGGCTTCACTCTCCGCTCTCAGGTGTTTGAAGGTGGTGTGTAGCAGGCACTTCGGCTGCGGCTCTAGCGATTGAGCCTTAGTCAGCTTCTGAGGTGCTTCCAAGTCTGACCCTAATAACAGTAGGGTAGTGTCCTAGGGAGTGTGAGATGAACTCCAGCAACGGACCTCGATGGGAGTTAGCTCTTCATCGAGCTCCTACAGGTAACACGCTACTATCTCATGTTCCTCCTAGCTCCTCCTCCTTCAGGAAGCACCTCCTCCTAGCATTGTTAATAACTTAAAAGAGGTAACTTAGTTGAGACTTTCATAGTTAACTATTCCAATCCATTTCCATTGGCACCACTGGTAACCCACCTAAATGCATCTTTTATGTTGTCAGGATGGGCAGATCGGTGGCTGTTCTAGAAGTTAATATTTCAGGGATTAATTGGGTGGCTGACAAAGGGGGTGGAAAAGTTTAAGGGCACAGCACACATTCACAGCAGAACAAGGGTGCTATACTCTAGCTCAATCACGTAGCTAACAATGTTAAAAAACCTCATGGATCCATGATGCATATAAAGATAAAAACAGAGACATACAGTAAAATATTATACAATATAATAAAACAATCTTAAGATGTACAGATGTGTTACAGATGTATGCTGACACACAGTGTGTAAGGTGCTGATCTTTGTTTGATTGTTAGCTACGTGATTGAGCTAGAGTATAGCACCCTTGTTCTGCTGTGAATGTGTGCTGTGCCCTTAAACTTTTCCACCCCCTTTGTCAGCCACCTGACAATGCTAGGAGGAGGTGCTTCCTGAAGGAGGAGGAGCTAGGAGGAACATGAGATAGTAGCGTGTTACCTGTAGGAGCTTGATGAAGAGCTAACTCCCATCGAGGTCCGTTGCTGGAGTACATCTCACACTCCCTAGGACACTACCCTACTGTTATTAGGGTCAGACTTGGAAGCACCTCAGAAGCTGACTAAGGCTCAATCGCTAGAGCCGCAGCCGAAGTGCCTGCTACACACCACCTTCAAACACATGAGAGCGGAGAGTGAAGCCACAGTGTACAATGCACTAATCCCAATACAGGGAAGATTCACCTCCTCCCTAAAGTGAGGGGTAAGGAGCATTTTTGCGCAAGACTGTCTAAATGTAGAGGACACCCTATCTATGAGATCCGCAGATTCCCTGGCTGACCTACCTGGCGGAGAACCAGACAGATTTGGAAGCAGTCTAGTGCTAAGCTTGCTGACACTATCGTAGAGGACAGGAACAGCTCACATACTATCCAGTGGTAAAGGCTGGAGATTCCCTTTCGCTTAGAGTGAGGCGGGAGCAGAATCGATCAAGAGCAGAGGTACTCGGGCTCACCATACTTCTGCCGCTGTGGGAACAGGAAACACGAATAATTTCATGTAAACACGACCAAGCAGGCGGCTTCAGGCTCCAGGCTACAGCAGCACAGTGTATTAGAGGCTTTTCCTTTACAAGTGCAGGGTTAAAGGATTACCATTTGGATAAAGCAAGCTGTCTGTCGCAAAGTTCAATGCACATCCACCTCAAATAGATATAGCAGGTGAGGGCTTCCAGATGTCAGACACAACACTACCATACTAAAGAAGTTTCAGCAAGCTTCTACAGAATCTTCAAGCGTGCAAGTACTTTTTTTTCTCTTTTTTTTTCCACTTTTCTCTCTTGTGTAATATGTTTATACATGCAACGCTTCTGACTGTGGAGACTTCTCTATATTGTCATATATTCTTGTAAATGACTTATTGATACGGAGGAGACCTAAAGAGCACACAGGAATTTGCTTTGACTGTATCAATTAGCACTCTCCCCTTGCAAATGGAAAGTGCAGGGCTGCAGATTAGCCAGAAACGGCTTAAGGGTTAAGGAAGCAGGGAGGAGGATCAGCACCTTACACACTGTGTGTCAGCATACATCTGTAACACATATGTATGTCTTAAGATTGTTTTATTATATTATATAGTATTTTACTGTATTTCTCTGTTTTTATCTTTATATGCATCATGGATCCATCAGGTTTTTTAACATTGTTAGCTACGTGATTGAGTTTATACTGATGTTATAATTAAATTTCAGCTTTTTACCCCATCCACCAAAGTCTTCTTTTGTTGGCGCTCTCTTCCTCCACTTCCATATCTGTTTTTCCCCAAGTCCACTAGGGGATTTCTGGAAGAGAGCTAGAGGTGTACCCATTAGCGCTTGGCCTACCAAATTATACTGCTATACTGTAGCAACTGTACATTAAAATAAGCTACAAATAAGCAATTTCAACAATTTTCGCTAAACTGGTTATTATTAAAACTGAAATGTAGGAAAGTTAAAGATCACTTTTTTGTTGTTGTTGAGGGGTGAGGTAATGCGAACCAGCCACAACTGCTACCGAATAATCCTCTGATAGTCTCCTGACTACTGGTTCATGCTGCTATTCTCTGGGAGCTGATTCAAGCTTGTACCAGCCCTAGACATGCAGGACATCTCCTATAGAGTTGGTTCCAGCTACCCAGAAAGGTAACTACCTATTTAGAATGATGTCATCCCAATATTTGATTATTTTACCCATTGTAGGATACCATCACTTTCATCATCAAAATAAATAGGATGGAGACAATGGGCAGCCCTGACATGTTCCATTGTGAATATTAAATGAACGGGAAAAGATAATCATTCATTCAAATTTCAGCATAGGGGGAGCAATTATCTTTTGATGACCAGATTGTTGAAGTCAAATTGTTTCTGATTATTTAAAATGTATTTCTAATTAAAGGGCCATTATAGTAGACAATGACATGCTCTAATTTACTAGAACATGTCATTTTAAGAGTAGCATCCCTTAATGCTAGGTGTTTAAAGGGACACTGTACCCAAAAAAAAATTTTGTGATTCAGATAGAGCATGCAATTTTAAGCAACTTTCTAATTTACTCCTATTATCAAATTTTCTTCATTCTCTTGGTATGTTTATTTGAAAAGCAAGAATGTAAGTTTAGATGCCGGCCCATTTTTGGTGAACAACCTGGGTTGTCCTTGCTAATTGGACAGCACCAATAAACCAGTGCTGTCCATGGTTCTGAAACCAAACATTTGCTGGCTCCTTAGCTTAGATGCCTTCTTTTTCAAATAAAGATAGCAAGAGAAGGAAGAATAATTGGTAATAGAAGTAAATTAGAAAGTTGCTTAAAAGTGCATGCTCTATCTGAATCATGAAGGAACATTTTTTGGGTTCAGTGTCCCTTTAACCCTCGCAAAGGGGTTTTGTCTTTGTGCAATTTCTGTAACTGTAAGTAGATTGTAACACAAAAATCTGGATGCTGCAGTTTACATTTTTTTAAAAAAACATAGCATTTGCTCCCTGTCAAAAAGAGTGTGAATTAGAAGCAAACTACTGCTTAATAGTTGTTGTAGTTGTGATTTCTGTTTTCTCACTTTTCTTACTGTATATATGATTAAATGAAGAAAATAGAACCCTTTTAAATCAAGCAACAGACCATATATTTCATAAATAAAGACCACATTGCCAAAGTAGTGCAATAAAGAGACCCTAACACAGTATAATATGCCACATAATCTTTATATTTTAAGTATATTCATAAACAACATAATCATATCTCCCCACATCAAGAATCAAATTAATTCTATTGTTGAGCAACCCGGGTTGTGATGACGACTCATTCAAGTCCACTTATAAAAGTTCCGGTAAATATATGTCCCAAAACAAAATTGTGATTCATAGGATGTGTATTTGTAATCCAAGTGTAAGGAAAAAATGTTAATGCAAGTGTCCCACTATGCCAGTAGATCACACAGGTAATAGCCTTTAATATGCCAGTTCGTAACCAACTACCAGATACTTTTACCACTTTTACCACTTCAGTATCATACATTAGTGTGAGTGAAAATTTGCCTCCATGTTACCTTGTTCAGCATAACTTCAGTGCTCCGATATTACCTTTAGCGTGAATGGCCATAGTGTAGTGATTTGTTACCAGCTCATTCCACCTTCACAGAATATTGGGCAGCCAAATACCTATTGCAAACAATATCCTATGTTCCACTGTCTTTACGGTATGGGAACTCATCATCAATATAGTATGCACAAACACCTCCCAGGGGCGTGACTACTAACCGTGCTGTCAAAAGTGCAACAAGTAGAGAGCCTCAACATCAATATCCCTCAGTGCCGATATTATACGTCACCAATGTAAGGCAGCCAAATACCTATTGCAAACAACATCCTATGTTCCACTGTCTTTACGGTATGGGAACTCATCATCAATATAGTACGCACAAACACCTCCCAGGGGCGTGAATACTAACCGTGCTGTCAAAAAGTGCAACAAGTAGACAGCCTCAGCATCAATATCCCTCAGTGCCGATATTATATGTCACCTACCTTACTTATGCCCCGGTCTGGCTCCTAATGTAAAAAACACAGTTCCGAGCTATGCGGATCCCAACATGTGTTCTGTCGTAACATGTGGGCGCGGCTCAGCTGTCAAATTATCAGCCATTCAGTCAACATTAATATGCACACTCCACTGTTAGTATGTCAGTCTTAGCTCTGCCTCTTATGGGCGTTGCCTAAATACACACACATACCCATTTCACAACAAAGGGATACAAAAACCACGCAGTGTGAAGCACCCTAAACCTAGATACATAATAGCACCAATCGGTAGCTTTCACTATCTAACAGTAAAGCTACTAGATTACCCTGACAGCAGCATGTGTCAACATGATGCTACCGACAACAATTGTAAAAAAATGTACTATTTGCCAGGACAAATCAGTTAAAGAATCTAGTAGAAAAGAAATCAGCCTATCACCCATCATGTATAACTTATGTGTCATAATCATCAAAAAAGCTAGTGCTATATTCTCAGTGTATAGCAATCTTTAATAGCCAGAAAAATAAAAAACCATAAAAATTAGTGGTCCAATGGTGTAAACCCTCTGTTATCAACCCGCAATACAAAACTAATATGCACATACCAATCAAAAAAATACCAGATTTATTCCATTTCCATCATAAATGGAATATATGAAATCAGTCAGACCAAAAAGACATGTCATAGCAAAGCTACAACCTTCCCATTCAGATACCCTCCTGGATAGATCACCCGCACGCCATGGGAGATACATAAAAGTGAAAAAATACATGAATGTGACAAATAAACATAAAACATTAAAAACACTGTTAAAAACAATCTGTACACACATAACTAGATAGAGTCCCTAGAGCTATACAACCTTACTGTTACCACTCCTAGGTTATAGAGCTTAAGTTAGATCCACAAATGTATGTGAGGAAACAAGAAGTGCCCCTATTGTATACTAGGTCTGTCCTCAATCTAATGATACCCTTAATTTAGTAACCTAATATTAAACTTAGAATGTTATGTACTCATAGCAAGATCAATAGTGGGGGAAATGATAAATTATCCTGCTGGTTCATAGGAGCTACTATACACTGCTAACTCCACTGATTAATTCACTTATTGGGTATGTATCTGCCACACTCATCTGTCTACAAATCTGGAGATCCTATTCTCATCAGGATCATGGACACTCATTTATTAGCAATTATCGCACTGGATTGAATGTATTGTGGACTCCAAACTCACAATGTGTTGATAAATAAATAATAAACTCCCATTGGCTATGAATAGCATTGCCACCCACATGATCTATAATTCGAAACCTTAAGTCTCTAACAGAATGTCCAGCCTCCATGAAATGACGGGCCACTGGTTGGTCAGATTTGCCCTTTTAGATAGCAGATCTAATGCTAAACCAATGGTTGGCCATCCTGGTTCTGGCATCATCAATGATCTTTCCAGTGTAATATTTCCCACAGGGACAATTAAGTAAATAAACTATGTATTGGGTGGTACAGGTTAGAGAGAACTTAATCTCATATTTCTTCCGTCGTTCAGGATTTTGGAAATGTGTACCCAATATCATTCCATTGCATGTGATGCAACTTATGCATCTAAAGCATCCTCTCTTCCTATTTAGTCATGTTTCTGGACTTGAATCCATCATGTCAGTTTTCATTAATGAGTCCCTTAGACTCCAGCCCCTCCTGTAGCCGATCCTTGGGGTCTCCCAATTGGTAAATGGTAACAGATGATCAGACTAAAGTAACTTCCATTCCTCTTTCAGTGCCTTCGTTATTGAGTGTTTGTCTGGTGAATATATAGTTACAAACGTCATCCATTTGGCAGAGCTCTCCGGTTTATCTACAGGAGGACCAATGGCCAGGGCACGCATCTCATTCAGTGTCTTCTTCTAATAACCCCTCTGGGGAAATCTTTTTGTCATCTCATCAAGCTTTTTTAGGCAATTCTGCTCATCAGTGTTGTTGCGTATAACCCTCTGGTATTGGGCTTTGGGGATGTTTTTAATAAGGCTCGGCTGATGGCAACTTTTAGCATATAGAATAGAGTTTCTGTCAGTGCTTTTTCTAAACAACGTCGTCCCCAGTTGGCCTGAAACTTTAAATATTGTCACATCTAGATAATCTACCATTTCAGTACTGGCAGTGTGACTGAACCTGATGGTACCTTCCATTGCATTAAGATCGTCAATCCAGGCCTCAAGTGTGCTCACATCATCCTGCCATATGAAAAAGAGGTCATCAATATATCGACAATAACATTTAATCTGTTGTGTGTCAAAGATTTTCATTCTGTTACACTCGTAATCAGTCATAAACAGATTGGCCAAGGATGGGGCCACATTGGACCCCATCGCTGTCCCAGAGATTTGCAGGTAGAAGGTCCTCTTAAATCAGAAATAATTCTCTGATAGACAAAATTCCAAGAGTATAATGAGAACCTCTTCTGGTGGGTCAACATACACAGCCTTTCTCAAACATTTCTTTATCGCTGCAATACCAGATTTATGAGGATTGACTGTATAAAGACTTGCGACATCAAGTGTGACAAGAATGTCAGTGGATTTAATGTATGTCAATAGCCCAATATGTGATATAAAATCCATAGAATCACGAATGTACGATTTCTGTTGTTTTACCCATGGTTGTAGGTAGAAATCTACAAATTGTGTCAGTGGTTGTAGAATGGACCCCCTAGCAGAGACGATAGGTGGGGGGTTTTCAGCATTCTTATGAATCTTGGGGAGAGTGTAGAGAATAGGTGTCACTAGAAAATCTCTCTATAGAAAATTGAATTCATGTTCAGATAGTAATTCCATTTCTCTCCACTCATGTAGCTTAGTATCAACCTTGTTCTTTAACTGCTGGGTAGGGTCAGTGCGTAGTGATAGATATATATTGGTATCCATGAGCTGTCTGGTTATCGCTTCTTTGTACTCCACTACATCCATCACAATAACTGCACCCCCCTTATCAGCTGGGTGTATCACATTTGATTGATCTTCCTGTAGTATTTTAAGTGCTAGTTGTTCATCCTTTGTAAAATTGTCTCTACATTTTCGGAAGGTATATTTTGTATCTGTTCGCTCAGAAAATCTGTCACTCTGCAGATGGTGGGGTTGTTGGAGCTAGGATCAAACTGTCCTTTGGTTTTAAAAATATTACCCATGTCGGATTCTACCCCAAAATATTCTTTCAGACGTAAGTTCCTGCTGAATCTTTGAATGTCAATATATAGATCAAAAAGTTGTTACTTTTGGTAAAAGGTACAAAAGAAAGTCCTTTGTTCAATAGACTTAATTCAGCTGCATTTAATTGGCGTGAACTGATGTTAAATACTATCGGCTAGATTACGAGTTTTGCGTTAGAGGCTGTGCGGTGCTAACGACCAGTTTATGCTCACCGCTCCCTTACAGACAGCGCTGGTATCATGGGTTTTACAAACCCGGCGTTAACAGACAAAAAGTGAGCAATGAGCAACATTTTGCTCCACATCTCGCTCCAATACCAGCGCTTCTGACGTTAGCGTACTCATGCACAATTTCCCCATAGGAATCAATGGGGAGAGCCGGCTGATAATGTCTAACACTTACCAAAAAAGCAGCGTTTAGCTCCTAACGCAGCCCATTGATTCCTATAGGAAAATAAAAGTTATGTCTACACCTAACACCCTAACATGAACCCCGAGTCTAAACAACCCTAATCTTACACTTAATAACCCCTAATCTGCCGCCCCCAACATCACCGCCACCTACATTACACTTAGTAACCCCTAATCTGCTGCCCAACATCGCCGACATCTACATTATATTTATTAACCGATAATCTGCCGCCCCCAACGTCGCCGCCACTATTCTAAATTTATTAACCCTTAAACCTAAGTATAACCCTAACCCTAGCCCCCCTAACTTAAATATAATTTAAATAAATCTAAATAAAATTACTATCATTAACTAAATTATTCCTATTTAAAACTAAATACTTACCTGTAAAATAAACCCTAAGCTAGCTACAATATAACTAATAGTTACATTGTAGCTAGCTTAGGGTTTATTTTTATTTTACAGGCAAGTTTGTATTTATTTTAACTAGGTAGAATAGTTATTAAATAGTTATTAACTATTTAATAACTACCTAGCTAAAATAAATACAAATTGACCTGTAAAATAAAACCTAACCTGTCTTACACTAACACCTTACCTTACACTATAATTAAATTATTTCCCTAAATTAAATACAATTAAATTAAATTATCTAAAGTACAAAAAAATAAACACTAAATTACAGAAAATAATAAACAAATTACAAGATTTTTAAACTAATAACACCTTATCAAATCCCCCTAACAAAATAAAAAGCCCCCCAAAATAAAAAAGCCCTACCCTACACTAAATGACAAATAGCCCTTAAAAGGGCCTTTTGCAGGGCATTGCCCCAAAGTAATCAGCTCTTTTACCTGTAAAAAAAATTACAAATCCCCCCCAACTTTAAAACCCACCACCCACACAACCAACCCTACTCTAAAACCCACCCAATACCCCCTTAAAAAAAACTAACACTAACCCCTTGAAGATCACCTTACCGGGAGAAGTCTTCATCCAACCGGGCCGAAGTCCTCAACGAAGCCAGGAGAAGTCTTCATCTAAGCCGGACGAAGTGGTCCTCCAGACGGGCAGAAGTCTTAATCCAGACTGCATCTTCTATCTTCATCCATCCGGCGCAGACGGGGCCCATCTTCAAGACATCCGACGCGGAGCATCCTCTCCATCCGACGGCTAACACTGAGTGAAGGTTCCTTTAAATGACGTCATCCAAGATAGCGTCCTTTCAATTCCTATTGGCTAATAGAATTCTATCAGCCAATCGGAATTAAGGTAGAAAAAATCCTATTGGCTGATACAATCAGCCAAAAGGATTGAGCTGGCATTCTATTGGCTGATTGAACAGCCAATAGAATGCCAGCTCAATCCTATTGGCTGATTGGATCAGCCAATAGGATTGAACTTCAATCCTATTGGCTGATTGCATCAGCCAATAGGATTTTTTTCTACCTTAATTCCGATTGACTGATAGAATTCTATCAGCCAATTGGAATTGAAAGGACACCATCTTAGATTATGTCATTTAAAGGAACCTTCATTCAGTGTTAGCTGTTGGATGAAGAGGATGCTCCGTGTCGGATGTCTTGAAGATGGACCCACTCTGCGCCGGATGGATGAAGATAGAAGATGCCGTCTGGATGAAAACTTCTGGCCGTCTGGAGGACCACTTCACCCGGCTTGGATGAAGACTTCTCCCGGCTTCATTGAGGACTTTGGCCCGGTTGGACGAAGTCTTCTCTCGGTAAGGTGATCTTCAAGGGGTTAGTGTTAGGTTTTTTTAAGGGGGTATTGGGTGAGTTTTAGAGTAGGGTTGGTTGTGTTGGTGGTGGGCTATAATGTTGGGGGGGATTTGTAATTTTTTTTACAGGTAAAAGAGCTGATTACTTTGGGTCAATGCCCCGCAAAAGGCCCTTTTAAGGGCTATTTGTCATTTAGTGTAGGGTAGGGCTTTTTATTTTGGTGGGGCTTTTTTATTTTGTTAGGGGGATTAGATTAGGTGTAATTAGTTTAAAAATCTTGTAATTTATTTATTATTTTCTGTAATTTAGGGGTTTTTTTGTACTTTAGATAATTTAATTGTATTTAATTGTATGTAATTTAGTGTTAGGTGTTAGTGTAACTTAGGTTAGGTTTTATTTTACAGGTCAATTTGTCTTTATTTTAGCTAGGTAGTTAGTAAATAGTTAATATCTATTTACTAACTATTCTACCTAGTTAAAATAATTACAAACTTGATTGTAAAATAAAAATAAACCCTAAGATAGCTACAATGTAACTATTAGTTATATTGTAGCTATTTTAGGGTTTATTTTACAGGTAAGTATTTAATTTTAAATAGTAATTTAGTTAATGATAGTAATTTTTATTTAGATTTATTTTAATTATATTTAAGTTAGGGGGGTTAGGGTTAGACAGATTTAAGGTTGAAAACTTTAGTATAGTGGCGGCGACGTTGGGGGCGGCAGATTATGGGTTAATAAATGTAGGTAGGTGTTGGCGATGTTAGGGATGGCAGATTAGGGGTTAATAATATTTAACTAATGTTTGCAAGGCGGGAGTGCGGCGGTTAAGAGATTAATATATTTATTATAGTGGCGGCAATGTCCGGTTTGGCAGATTAGGGGTTAAAAATGTATTATAGTGTTTGCGACGCGGGAGGGCCTCGGTTTAGGGGTTAATATGTAGTTTATGGGTGTTAGTGTTCTTTTTAGCACTTTAGTTAAGAGTTTTATGCTACGGCGTTGTAGTGTAAAACTCTTAACTACTGACTTTAAAATGCGGTACCAGTCTTGACAGGAGAGGGTCTAACTTCAAGACTCGTAATAGCAGCGGGCGTTAAAAAGCAGCGTTAAGACCAGCCAACGCTGCTTTTTGTAGTGGAGGGTGGCAGGCGTTGCCACCACTCCTCATATGTGGCCTGGACCTCGGCCTAATAAACGGTTATTAGTGGGATGTGCTGCTATTGGAGGTAGGGAAGACATGTCAGTAGTGGAGTTGTCCCTCTTCCACCCCTGGAGCGGGTCATAACACCTCTGAAATTGGTATCCTCAGCCCCTGTGCTAGTACCTGGATCTGAGCTGTCTCCGGAGCTTGTATCCACAGTATTAATGCCTTTATTTGTAAATCTCCTCTCCCTCTGTGGACAAAACCTAATTCTGTCTTCTGGGGCCATCATCCATCTATATATACTCTTATAGGTGTAATTACACCTGGGAAGACCATTGACGATGCCAGAACCAGGATGGCCAACCATCGGTCTAGCATTAGATCTGCAATCCAAAAGGGCAAATCTGACCAACCAGTGGCCCATCATTTAATGGAGGCTGGACATTCTGTTAAAGACTTAAGGTTTCGAATTATAGATCATGTCCCCAAACTCAGGAGAGGGGGGAACAGGGCTAAGATCCTCCTGCAAAAGGAGACAAGATGGATCTATGAACTGGGGACTCTTCACCCGAGAGGCCTGAATGTCCACACTGTATGGCAATGCTATTTATAGCCAATGAGAGTTTATGATTTATTTTTCAACACGTTGTGAGTTTGGAGTCCACAATACATTCAATCCAGTGCGATAATTGCTAATAAATGAGTGTCCATGATCCTGATAAGAATAGGATCTCCAGATTTGTAGACAGATGAGTGTGGCAGATACATACCCAATAAGTGAAATAATCAGTAGCAGTGTATAGTAGCTCCTATGAACAAGCAGGATAATTTATAATTTCCCTCCCTATTGATCTTGCTATGAGTACATACCATTCTAAGTTTAATATTAGGTTACTAAATTAAGGGGTATCATTAGATTGAGTTCAAACCTAGTATACAATAGGGGCACTTCTTGTTTCCTCACATAAATTTGTGGATCTAACTTAAGCTCTATAACCTAGGAGTGGCAACAGTAAGATTGTATAGCTCTAGGAACTCTATCTAGTTATGTGTGTACAGATTATTTTTAACAGTGTTTTTAATGTTTTATGTTTATTTGTCACATTCATGTATTTTTTCACTTTTATGTATCTCCCATGGCGTGCGGGTGATCTATCCAGGAGGGTATCTGAATGGGAAGGTTGAAGCTTAGCTATGACACTTCTTTTTGGTCTGACTGGTTTCATATATTCCATTTATGATGGAAATTGACTCTATGTGGTATTTATTTAATTGGTATGTGCATATTAGTTTTGTATTGCGGGTTGATAACAGGGGGGTTACACCATTGGACCACTAATTTTTCTGGTTTTTAATTTTTCTGGCTATTAATGATTGCTATACACTGAGAATATAGCACTAGCTTTTTTTGACGATTATGACACATAAGTTATACATGATGGGTGATAGGCTGATTAGGTTTCTACTAGATTCTTTAACTGATTTGTCCTGGCAAATAGTAAATTTTTTTACAATTGTCATCAGTAGCATCATGTTGACACATGCTGCTGTCAGGGTAATCTAGTAGCTTTACTGTTAGATAGTGAAAGCTACTGATCGGTGCTATTATGTATCTAGGTTTAGGGTTTTTCACACTGCGTGGTTTTGTATCCCTTTGTTGTGAAATGGATATGTGTGTGTATTTAGGCAACGCCCATAAGGGGCAGAGTTAAGACTGACATACTAACAGTGGAGTGTGCATATTAGTGTTGACTGAATGGCTGATAATTTGACAGCTGAGCCGCGCCCACATGTTGCGACAGAACACATGTTGGGATCCGCATAGTTTGGAACTGTGTTTTTTACATTAGGAGCCAGACCGGGGCATAAGTAAGGTAGGTGACATATAATATCGGCACTGAGGGATATTGATGTTGAGGCTGTCTACTTGTTGCACTTTTTGACAGCACGGTTAGTAGTCACACCTGTGGGAGGTGTTCGTGCGTACTATATTGATGATGAGTTCCCATACCATAAAGACAGTGGAACATAGGATGTTGTTTGCAATAGGTATTTGGCTGCCTTACATTGGTAACGTATAATATCGGCACTGAGGGATATTGATGTTGAGGCTGTCTACTTGTTGCACTTTTTGACAGCACGGTTAGTAGTCATGCCCTGGGAGGTATTTGTGCGTACTATATTGATGATGAGTTCCCATACCGTAAAGACATAGGATGTTGTTTGCAATAGGTATTTGGCTGCCTTACATTGGTGACGAGGTTATTTGGGTACACATAGGAGGTAAAAGAATCTGTAAGAGGATCAAAGATTAAAATATTTGTACATAGGATTTTATATGACAGAGAGGTGTGTGATCTTGCGTGCTAGTTGATTGGCTGAATGGTATCTTTGGAAAGTTCCATTTATAAAGGGATGTTTATGATGCGTGATTTATATAATCGTTTGCTTCTTTTTCATTTACACTCCTTTATGTTTGGATCACAGTAACGCCATGGGATAGTTATATTTTCTACGCTAATTAAATGTGAGCTGGCTATTATTGCGGCAGGATGTACACTGATATGTATAATTTATTCACTAAATATTATACACTGTTTTCTGTAACACTTGGTTTTGACTCCTGGAAGGCCATGATTGGCTTGATTTGGGGGGAGGGCTATAGGTCTATATAAGTTTGCTATTTGCCATGATTGTTAAATTGTCAGAAGAAGGGACTGTGCTTGTCCCGAAACGTCACTCTAATAAATATTATTCACTACATGACGTCCAAAGTCCAGTGAGTGCTTACTACTGAGCTCTATTTGATTACCACATAGCACCCTGGAAGCTGTGATTTGGATGGTTAGAGTGCACACACCATTATTACTATTATATATATATTTATATATATATATATATATATATATATATATATATATATATATATATATATATACAGTGGGGGGAAAAATATTTATTCAGCCACCAATTGTGCAAGTTCTCCCACTTAAGAAGATGAGAGAGGCCTGAAATTTTCATCATAGGTATACCTCAATTATGAGAGACAAAATGTGGAAACGTCCAGACAATCACATTGTCTGATTTGGAAAGAATTTATTTGCAAATTATGGTGTAAAATAAGTATTTGGTCAATATCAAAAGTTCATCTCAATGCTTTGTTATATCCTTTGTTGGCAATGACAGAGGTCAAACATTTTCTGTAAGTCTTCACAAGGTTGTCACACACTGTTGCTGGTATGTTGGCCCATTCCTGCATGCAGATCTCCTCTAGAGCAGTGATGTTTTGGGGCTGTCGCTGGGCAACACAGACTTTCAACTCCCTCCAAAGGTTTTCTAAGGGGTTGAGATCTGGAGACTAGCTTCTTACGAAGCAACTCCGTTGTCCGGGCGGTGTGTTTGGGATCATTGTCATGCTGAAAGACCCAGCCACGTTTCATCTTCAATGCCCTTGCTGATGGAAGGAGGTTTGCACTCAAAATCTCACGATACATGGCCCCATTCATTCTTTCATGTACACGGATCAGTCGTCCTGTTCCCTTTGCAGAGAAACAGCCCCAAAGCATGATGTTGCCACCCCCATGCTTCACAGTAGGTATTGTGTTCTTTGATTACAACTCAGCATTCTCTCTCCTCCAAACACGACGACTTGTGTTTCTACCAAACAGTTCTACTTTGGTTTCATCTATCCATATGACATTCTCCCAATCCGCTTCTGGATCATCCAAATGCTCTCTAGCATACTTCAGACGGGCCCGGACATGTACTGACTTAAGCAGGGGGACATTTCTGGCACTGCAGTATCTGAGTCCCTGGCGGCGTAGTGTGTTACTGATGGTAGCCTTTGTTATTTTGGTCCCAGCGCTCTGCAGGTCATTCACTAGGTCCCCCTGTGTGGTTTTGGGATGTTTGCTCACCGTTCTTGTGATCATTTTGACCCCACGGGGTGAGATCTTGTGTGGAGCCCTAGATCGAGGGAGATTATCAGTGGTCTTGTATGTCTTCCATTTTCTAATTATTGCTCCCACAGTTGATTTCTTCACACCAAGCTGCTTGCCTATTGCAGATTCAGTCATCCTAGCCTGGTGCAGGTCTACAATTTTGTTTCTGGTGTCCTTCGACAGCTCTTTGGTCTTCACCATAGTGGAGTTTGGAGTGTGACTGTTTGAGGTTGTGGACAAGAGTCTTTTATACTGAACTAGTTCAAACAGGCGCCATTAATACAGGTAATGAGTGGAGGACAGAGGAGCATCTTAAAGAAGAAGATACAGGTCTGTGCTTGTTTGTAGGTGACCAAATACTTATTTTCCACCATAATATGCAAATAAATTCTTTCCAAATCAGACATTTTGTCTCTCATAGTTGAGGTATACCTATGGTTAAAATTACAGGCCTCTCTCATCTTCTTAAGTGGAAGAACTTGCACAATTGGTGGCTGACTAAATACTTTTTATTTGCCCCACTGTGTATATATATATATATACAAAAACTTTTGAACCATAAAAAAACAAATTTTATTCAATAATAATAATATCTAATATATTGGATAAAGTGTTTTTCTGTGTATTTACTGTAGATATTTTACATTCCATTATTTTTTATACAGGGAGAAACGTTCTTTGTATTTTTAAATTGATATTCCTATTTATATCTGTATATATCTATGCCTGTATAAATCCATAAAGATATATAAAGGTATAGATATATATTTTACAATTAAATTATATATATATATTTATTTAAAAATAAACAGAATATGTTTTTTTATATGTGAAGAACATTAGAATGTATAATATGCGTAACACACTTCGAGTTTTCCCCTTAGGTCTAATGCAGTGTCGGTTTAACGCACATGAAGAATTAGTTATCTTAAGGTGTGTTAAAGGGACAGTCAACACTTACTTTAACATGTTTTTATATTGAAAATAACAAAACGGAGGTCCGCCTACACTATACCCCTCCTGCCTTGCCGCCTTGCTTCTGTCCTAATCAGCGGCGCTAACTACTCTAATACCCAGTAAATATGGATGCCGGATTCCCCCCACCATTACGTAGCTGCCTTCTTCTTCAACTGATAAGCAAATCAGAATCCAGGCATCGGACAGAAATTGCAAGCGCGTGCAATTTCAGTCCGAGGACTGGATTCTGGTTTGCTTATCAGTTGAAGAAGAAGGCAGCTACGTAATGGTGGGGGGAGTCCGGCATCCATATTTACCGGGTATTAGAGTAGTTAGCGCCGCTGATTAGGACAGAAGCAAGGCGGCAAGGCAGGAGGGGTATAGTGTAGGCGGACCTCCGTTTTGTTATTTTCAATATAAAAACATGTTAAAGTAAGTGTTGACTGTCCCTTTAAGCAAATAATTAATATAAAATAATGAAAAAAATATAAATAATTATGATTATAGTTACTGTAAAAAATACAGTACACATATATTCTATTATATTTTTAGAATTTTTAAGAGCATCTGTAATAATTATTTACATTAATTATAGGTACAGTATATATATATATATATATGTATATATATATATATATATATTTAAAATAAAAAATAAAATTTTCCTGTATGTGAAGAATATTGGAACATGAAATATTTATGACTCCTGTCAGGTATAGCACTGTGGGTTTAACATTGTGTTGGGATATAGCGTGAGCGATAAGTATTATACTTTTTTTTAAAAGCGCACTGCATTGATGTCTATAGGCGAATAATTTAATGCGGTCTTGATATCCAAAGTCTACGCATGTGAAACCCGACACACATTTACTAAAGGACGGATATTGCGTACAGTGGGCTAGATTACAAGTTAGGCACAAACTGTTTTACGCTAGAGCAATCGCCTTTTCGGAAACAATTTTTAATGTGCTGATATTACAAGTGATGCAAAATCGTGATTGCGCTAGAGCAATCGCCCTTTATGCTTCAATCCTTCCGATCTCAGAGCTGTGGTAAACTGTTTACAAAAACTAAAAAGTTGCATAAAATTAATCAAAAATACATTACAAAGTACACTTACACTCATAAATAAACTATTAACCCCAAACCTCCATCCCCCCACATTGCAAACACTAAATAGAACTATTAACCCCTAAACTGTAATCCCCCACATCGCAAACACTAAATAGAACCTCTAAAACGCCATCCCCTCACAAAGCAAAGTAATAAACTAACATCTAAACCCCCAACCTAAAACCCCATAACTTAACCCAAATTAAAATACCTCTAAATTTACTAAAAGAATCCTAACTACCTTAAAAAAACCTTACCTGTAAAATTAAATAAAAACCTAATCTTACTTTTAAAAATAAAAACTTAACATTACATAAAATAATAAAACCTAACATTACAAAAAATAAAAAAGTCTAAGATTACATAATTTAAAAACCCTAACATTACAATAAATAACAAAATAATAAAAAAAGAAAGTAATTACCAAAAAATATTAATATTAAAATATTAATCCTATTCTAATCTCTCCTCCCCCCAAAATAACTCCACAAAATAAGAAAAAGCCCTATTCTAAAATTAAACTACCAATAGCCCTTAAAAGGGCCTTTTGTAAGGAATTGCTCTAAAGTGATCAGCCCTTTTTTTTAAAAAAAAAAACCCACTAACCCCTCTAAAATTACAACCCCCCACTTCCCCCCCCAAAAAAAATCTAACTAAAAAAACTAATTTACCAATTGCCCTGAAAAGGCGATGGGGCATATGTATCAAGCTCCGTATGAAACTTGATGCCCCGTGTTTCTGGCGAGCCTGCAGACTCGCCAGAAACAGCAGTTATGAAGCAGCGGTCACAAAGGCCGCTGCTCCATAACCTGTCCGCCTGCTCTGAGCAGGTGGACAGACATCGCAGGAAATTAACCCGATCTAGTACGATCGGGTTGATTGACAACCCCTTGCTGGTGGCCGATTGGCTGCAAGTCAGCAAGGGGCGGTGTTGCACCAGCAGCTCTTGTAAGCTGCTGGTGCAATGCTGAATACGGCGAGCGTATTGCTCGCCGTATTCAGCGGAGTCTGGCGGACCTGATCCGCATTGTCGGATCAGGTCCTCCAGACTTTGATAACTAGAAGCCATTGTCCTTAAAAGAGCATTAAGCTCTTTTGCTGCCCAAACCCCCCCCCAAATACTAATGTATAAAAAAACACCCCCCAAAATTTTTTTTAAAAAGAAACCTTACACTAACCCCTTCATGGGGGTGGCGCTCCATCTTCATCCCAGCGGCACTCCATCTTCATCCCGGAAGCTTTTTCCTTTCATTCTATTGGCTGATTTAAATTTTAAGATTTGAATCAGCCAATATATATATATATATATATAAAAGGGGTACCTTGCATTCACTATTCAGTGGGAGGATGGGGACCGCATGAAGAGTAGCTCCATGTTAGTGCTTTGAAGAGGAGGACCAATATCGCCACCACCATTGCCGCCGCCATCACCGGGATAATGAAAAGAAGATCATTTACATTGTGGGGGGATGGCTATTTAGTGGTTAATAGTTTATTTAGATTGTTTACGTTATGGGGATGGCAGTTTAGGGGTTATTAGGCTTGGGGGTTATGGTAGTTTTTTTTCACTTTTTTGTCTCCATTGAGTTATATGAGTTAATGCATGCACACGCACGCAAAAACTCAGGTTAGCATTTTTTGTGCTTTTCAGTTTAACACTAGTGCAAAATAAGCTTAATTTTTACTTTCAACTTGTAATACAAGCGCTAGCCCGCACATGCAAATCTTTACTTCCGGCTGTGTTAGCGTTTGATTGATAGCGTTATAAAGCGATCCATTTATAATCTAGCTTCATACAAATCATCTTCATTCACACAGTCTAGCTTCATACATTCACCAACTTTCTGCAAATATGTGAATACTATTTCTCTTTTAATGCACAGTGGGAGTGAAGAAATTAAACTGTTAGATACATCACAATGATTAACCAAACAACAATATTATACAAGAAAACTATATTAAATGTTTGAAATGAAGATTTTACATGTAAAAAATAAGGGAGAATAAGAGTAGATAAATATGGGATCCTTCAACACTGTAAAAAATATTTGGGCAAATAAAGGAGATCGCTGGAAATAAGGGAGGGCTGGCAGCATATAACAGACAGATATAAATTCTCTCTTTATCATAATCTATATTGTGATATGAGACTGAATTGTAGATTAAAATACTAACCTCATGTGAGGTAATATATCTGTTTCTTACAATCGTATGTCTCTTGTGTAGTTACTTAAAGGGACATAAAACCCAACATTCTTCTTTCATGATTCAGACAGAATTTAGTTTTAAACAGTGTACTTTCAAATGTAACTTCTATTATCAAATGTTCTTTGTTTTCTTGTTATCATTTGTTGAAAAGCAGGGCGGTAAGTTTACGATTAAGCACATCTCTGGAGCACTATATGGCAGCAGTTTTGCAACAATGTTATACCTTACCAAGAGCACTAGATGGCAGCACTATTTCCTGTCATGTAGTGCTTCAGACATGTGCACGCTACCTACCTAGATATCTCTTCAAATTTGATAATAGATTTGATAATAGAAGTAAATAGGACATTTTTTTTTTAAATTGTATGCTCTGTCTGAATCATTAAAGAAAAATGTTGAGTTTCATGTCCCTTTAAGGGCTAGATTACAAGTGAAGGGCAATCGATAGAACAGAGTGTGTTATGTGCAACCTTACACAAAGAATAACGCACAATCTACTAATACAAGTGGATTGTTAAATATTTTAAACGTATCTTAACATGGCTAAAACTTTTTAGCATGACCTCTACTTTTAAAGGATAGTTTTAGCTCCCTGATTGCTCATATTAAAAGAGATGCAATACAAAATACTGCTGTAAAATATAAGCTTTTTAAGACCTGAAGTAAAGCACAGATCTACATACAGAACTCCAAACTTTCACAGCATTGGCATAGAGCACCATGGGATTATTTCTCAAGCTATATCCAACGTGCATTTTACTGCGTGCCCCCATAGAAGGTAATTACGCAAGGTGTTCAGTGCACCCACGGTTGGACTTATAGAACTAATACTTTGGTGCTTCCCTCTAGGCCTAAATCTTTTAACAATTTGTGACAACATAACAGTGGATGTTTACCTTTGACATAGGCATGGGGAAGAAATAAAAGTATAAAGTGTGGCAAGCATACCAAAATAGAAATGAAACTCTGTATGAAGTGAGTAGTGCACCAGAAATTAAACCAGCAAAAAGAACCCCACTGTCACTGTAAATGTAATTAGAGCATTTTGTCCAGTGAAACCCTGATTCATATCCAGTATAGAGGCCGAAAAAAATATTACAGATCATTTACAAGGTATGGTATACTAAGCATCTTAGCCATTTCACAGATAATTCAGTAATTAAAACACTAGCAAATACAACTACTACATATGGTTAGTGTCTCTGTTCCAGCAGTCAGAATTCAACTTTACTACAAATGTCTCCACACACCGCACATTCTATACTGAGCTCAGCCAATCTAATTGGAGAATCTTACACAGTATTGGTCTTATATAGTGAAGATTTAAAAAATGGCACATATCTAGCCCTCTTACTAATTAATTCTAACTAATATTAGTCCAACAACTGCCCTATATTTTATCATATTGGTTAAAACAGTCAAGCTAATACTTTGGTACTTCCCTATATGCCTAAGGACCAGATTACAAGTAGAGCAGTATTTAATGCTTCTGCTTTAGCGCTAACTCTGCTAGAAGTAAGCTTTTTGGTTATGTTGGGTTATTATTATTATTATCGGTTATTTGTAGAGCGCCAATAGATTCCGCAGCGCTATAAACATAGGTGGTATACAAGGCAACATTTATAGGGATCAAATGGGTAGAGGGCCCTGCCGAGAGTCACACTGTTGCAGTCAGCTCTTATGAAGGTGATCTGCAAACAGTTGGGCTCTTAGGCTTACATGCTAAGGGGGTTCATGGCGGATAGTAATGGAGGAGAGGAAACAGTATAAAGAAAGGTTAGTGTAGGCTGTATGCATCCCTGAACAGTAGAGTATTTAGGGAGAGCTTGAAGCTTTGAAAACTAGGGGAGAGTCTTGTGGAGCGAGGCAGAGAGTTCCATAAGATGGGAGCCAGTCTGGAGAAGTCCTGTAAACGGAATGTGACGAGGTAACCAGATATGAGGATAGTAGGAGGTCATGAGCAGAGCAAAGGGGACAGGAGGGAGAGTATCTGGAGACAAGGTCTGAGATATAGGGGGGAGCAGTGCAGTTGAGGTTCTTGTATGTTAGAGTCAGAAAGTTGTGTTTATTCCTGGAGGCAAGAGGAAGACAGTGAAGAGATTGGCAGAGAGGTGCAGCAGATTTAGAGCAACGTGTAAGGAAGATGAGCCTGGCAGAGGCATTCATTATGGATTGTAAAGGAGCTAGGCGGCAGCTAGGGAGACCAGAGAGGATGGAGTTGCAGTAGTCGAGGCGGGGAAGGATGAGAGAGTGTATTAAAATCTTAGTTGTTTCTTGTGTAAGGAAATGTCTAATTTTAGAGATGTTTTTAAGGTGGAAGCAGCAGGATATAGTCAAGAACTGAATGTGAGGAGTGAAAGAAAGATCTGAGTCAAATGTGACCCCAAGACATTGTGCATGCGGGGTAGGGGTAATGAAGGAGTTGTCAACAGTTATGGAGAGATGGTGGGGGTGGAGATTTTAGAAAAAGGAGGGAAAATAAGGAGCTCAGTTTTGGAGAGATTTATCTTAAGGTAGTGAGAGGACATCGAGGAATAGATGTGAGAAAGACAGTTAGTGACACGGGTTAGCAAGGAAGAAGATAGGTATGGTGCAGAGAGGATTGATTTGGGTGTTGTCAGCATACAAATGATATTGAAACCTGTGGGACTTTATTAAGGAACCTAATGATGATGTGTAGATTGAGAAGACAAGGGGACCGAGGACAGAGCCTTGCGGTACCCCAACATAGTACAAGTAAAAAGTTTTTGCTTGCTCGCTTGCACGCAAAATGACAAAATTAGGATATCATGCACATTAACATATTCTCCCCATAGAAGTCATGGGAGCAAAAAAAGTGGGAAAAAACCTTACACTCTATTCGTGCGCAAACCCGATCGCATATTCTAAAGTTAGCTAACCTGACATGAAAATATGAATATTTAACATTCCAATGTTCTTCACATAGCAGAATATGTTCTATTTATTCATAAATACATATATATATATATATATATATATATATATATATATATATATATATATACAGTATATATATATATATATATAAAACTTTTTTGCACAAATATATATCTATACCTATATATAGATGATTGTGTATAGTTAAAGATATAAAAAGATAAAAATATAGGAATATATATTTCAAAATACTTAGAACATATTCTGCTATGTGTAGAGCATAGGAATGGGAAATATTTACAGTAAATACACAGTATAACACTTTATTAAATATGAATTTTGCATAACTATGTTTTACATGTTTTTATCTACTTAACTGCAAAGGGTTCCAATGCACTTCTCTCTCTCTCTCTCTCTCTCTCTCTCTCTCTCTCTCTCTCTCTCTCTCTCTCTATATATATATATATATATATATATATATATATATATATATATATATATATATATATATATATATATATACAGGGAGTGCAGAATTATTAGGCAAATGAGTATTTTGACCACATCATCCTCTTTATGCATGTTGTCTTACTCCAAGCTGTATAGGCTCGAAAGCCGACTACCAATTAAGCATATTAGGTGATGTGCATCTCTGTAATGAGAAGGGGTGTGGTCTAATGACATTAACACCCTATATCAGGTGTGCATAATTATTAGGCAACTTCCTTTCCTTTGGCAAAATGGGTCAAAAGAAGGACTTGACAGGCTCAGAAAAGTCAAAAATAGTGAGATATCTTGCAGAGGGATGCAGCACTCTTAAAATTGCAAAGCTTCTGAAGCGTGATCATCGAACAATCAAGCGTTTCATTCAAAATAGTCAACAGGGTCGCAAGAAGCGTGTGGAAAAACCAAGGCGCAAAATAACTGCCCATGAACTGAGAAAAGTCAAGCGTGCAGCTGCCAAGATGCCACTTGCCACCAGTTTGGCCATATTTCAGAGCTGCAACATCACTGGAGTGCCCAAAAGCACAAGGTGTGCAATACTCAGAGACATGGCCAAGGTAAGAAAGGATGAAAGACGACCACCACTGAACAAGACACACAAGCTGAAACATCAAGACTGGGCCAAGAAATATCGCAAGACTGATTTTTCTAAGGTTTTATGGACTGATGAAATGAGAGTGAGTCTTGATGGGCCATATGGATGGGCTTGTGGCTGGATTGGTAAAGGGCAGAGAGCTCCAGTCCGACTCAGACGCCAGCAAGGTGGAGGTGGAGTACTGGTTTGGGCTGGTATCATCAAAGATGAGCTTGTGGGGCCTTTTTGGGTTGAGGATGGGGTCAAGCTCAACTCCCAGTCCTACTGCCAGTTTCTGGAAGACACCTTCTTCAAGCAGTGGTACAGGAAGAAGTCTGCATCCTTCAAGAAAAACATGATTTTCATGCAGGACAATGCTCCATCACACGTGTCCAAGTACTCCACAGCGTGGCTGGCAAGAAAGGGTATAAAAGAAGAAAATCTAATGACATGGCCTCCTTGTTCACCTGATCTGAACCCCATTGAGAACCTGTGGTCCATCATCAAATGTGAGATTTACAAGGAGGGAAAACAGTACACCTCTCTGAACAGTGTCTGGGAGGCTGTGGTTGCTGCTGCACACAATGTTGATGGTGAACAGATCAAAACACTGACAGAATCCATGGATGGCAGGCTTTTGAGTGTCCTTGCAAAGAAAGGTGGCTATATTGGTCACTGATTTGTTTTTGTTTTGTTTTTGAATGTCAGAAATGTATATTTGTGAATGTTGAGATGTTATATTGGTTTCACTGGTAAAAATAAATAATTGAAATGGGTATATATTTGTTTTTTGTTAAGTTGCCTAATAATTAGGCACAGTAATAGTCACTTTCACACACAGATATCCCCCTAAAATAGCTATAACTAAAAACAAACTAAAAACTACTTCCAAAACTATTCAGCTTTGATATTAATGATTTTTTTGGGTTCATTGAGAACATGGTTGTTGTTCAATAATAAAATTAATCCTCAAAAATACAACTTGCCTAATAATTCTGCACTCCCTGTATATATGTCTTGTTAATTCCTCACATTCCCATTTACAGGACTTTTCCAGACTGGCTCCCATCTTGTGGAACTCCCTGCCTCGCTCTACAAGCCTCTCCCCTAGTTTTAACAGCTTCAAGCACTCCCTAAAGTCTCTCCTATTCAGGGATTCATACAACCTACACTAACCTTTCCTAACTCCATTGCTTTCCCCTTAAACATAAGAGCCGACTGCAACAGTGCAACTCTCGGCAGGGCCATCTACCCATCTGATCCCTATAAATGTTATCTTGTATACTGCCTATGTTTATAGCGCTGAGGAATCTGTTGGCGCTCTACAAATACCTAATAATAATAATAATAATAATAATAATAATAATAATAATATATGTCTATATATGTGTACATTTGTATCTATGTGTTTGTATATATTTGTCTGTAAATACATATGTACATATACAGTATATATATATATATATATATATATATATATATATATATATATATATATATATATATACTGTATATATATATATATATATACACACACAAATGTATACATATATATATTTAAATTTGCATATGTGTGTATCTCTGTGCTAAAGCCCTTTGCCTGCTTTTTTTTTTTAACACCTGAGATCTCATATTTTTGAGCCCTTATAACTTTTTTGTACAATATCTTTCTCTTGTAAGGTGTATCCAGTCCACGGATCATCCATTACTTGTGGGATATTCTCATTCCCAACAGGAAGTTGCAAGAGGACACCCACAGCAGAGCTGTTATATAGCTCCTCCCCTAACTGCCATATCCAGTCATTCTCTTGCAACTCTCAACACGCATGGAGGTAGTAAGAGAGAGTGGTGAAATATAGTTAGTTTTTTATCTTCAATCAAAAGTTTGTTATTTTAAATGGTACCGGAGTTGTACTATTTTATCCCAGGCAGTAAATAGAAGAAGAATCTGCCTGAGTTTTCTATGATCTTAGCAGGTTGTAACTAAGATCCATTGCTGTTCTCACATATGTCTGAGGAGAGAGGTAACTTCAGCGGGAGAATGGCGTGCAGGTTACTCTGCTATGAGGTATGTGCAGTTACAATTTTTTCTAGAAATGGAAAATGCTAGAAAATGCTGCTGATACCAGATTAATGTAAGTTAAGCCTGAATACAGTTATTTAATAGCGACTGGTATCATGCTTACTCTCAGGGGTAATACCCTTATAAAATTGCATGGCATGTTTAATCGTTTTTATATATGCTTTGGTGATAAAACTTTATTGGGGCCTAGTTTTTTCCACATGGCTGGCTTAAATTTTGCCTAGAAACAGTTTCCTGAGGCTTTCCACTGTTGTAGTATAAAAGTTACAGTTGTTGCAGTTAAAATTACAAACTGTGACATCCAGCTTCACTCAGGAGTCCCCTGTATGCTATAGGACATCTCTAAAGGGCTCAAAGGCTTTCCAAAGTCGTTTATTGGGGAAGGTAGGGCCACAGCAGGCTGTGGCAGTTTTGTGTCTGTTAAAAAACGTCTATATCGTTTTTTTGATCCGTTTTTTTTAATTAAGGGGTTAATCATCCATTTGCAAGTGGGTGCAATGCTCTGTTAACTTATTACATACACTGTAAAAATTTCATTTGATTTACTGCCTTTTTTCACTGTTTTTCAAATTTTGACAAAATTTGTTTCTCTTAAAGGCACAGTACCGTTTTTTATATTTGCTTGTTAACTTGATTTAAAGTGTTTTCCAAGCTTGCTAGTCTCATTGCTAGTCTGTACAAACATGTCTGACATAGAGGAAACTCCTTGTTCATTATGTTTAAAAGCCATGGTGGAACCCCCTCTTAGAATGTGTACCAAATGTACTGATTTCACTTTAAGCAATAAAGATCATATTCTGTCTTTAAAAAAATGTATCACCAGAGGAATCTGACGAGGGGGAAGTTATGCCGACTAACTCTCCCCACGTGTCAGATCCTTTGACTCCCGCTCAAGGGACTCACGCTCAAATGGCGCCAAGTACATCTAGGGCGCCCATAGCGATTACTTTACAAGACATGGCGGCAGTCATGGATAATACACTGTCAGCAGTATTAGCCAGACTACCTGAATTTAGAGGTAAGCGAGATAGCTCTGGGGTTAGACGAAATGCAGAGCATACTGACGCTTTAAGAACCATGTCTGATACTGCCTCACAATATGCAGAAGCTGAGGAAAGAGAGCTTCAGTCTGTGGGTGATGTTTCTGACTCAGGAAAGATGATGCAACCTGATTCTGATATTTCTACATTTAAATTTAAGCTTGAACACCTCCGCGTGTTTCTCAGGGAGGTTTTAGCTGCTCTGAATGACTGTGATACAATTGCAGTGCCAGAGAAATTGTGTAGACTGGATAAATACTATGCAGTGCCGGTGTGTACTGATGTTTTTCCAATACCTAAAAGGTTTACAGAAATTATTAATAAGGAATGGGATAGACCAGGTGTGACATTCTCTTCCCCTCCTATTTTTAGAAAAATGTTTCCAATAGACGCCACCACACAGGACTTATGACAGACAGTTCCTAAGGTGGAGGGAGCAGTTTCTACTTTAGCAAAGCGTACTACTATCCCTGTCGAGGACAGTTGTGCTTTTTTAGATCCAATGGATAAAAAAATTAGGTTACCTTAAGAAAATGTTTATTCAATAAGGTTTTATCCTACAGCCCCTTGCATGCATTGCTCCTGTCACTACTGCTGCAGCGTTCTGGTTTGAGTCTCTGGAAGAGGCTTTACAGGTAGCGACTCCATTGGATGACATACTTGGCAATCTTAGAGCACTTAAGCTAGCCAATTCCTTTGTTTTCTGATGCCATTGTTCATTTGACTAAACTAACGGCTAAGAATTCTGGTTTTGCTATACAAGCGCGCAGGGCGCTATGGCTTAAATCATGGTCAGCTGATGTGACTTCAAAATCTAAGCTGCTTAACATTCCCTTCAAGGGGCAGACCCTATTCGGGCCTGGTTTGAAGGAGATTATTGCTGATATCACTGGAGGAAAAGGTCATGCCCTTCCTCAGGACAGATCCAAATCAAGGGCAAAACAGTCTAATTTTTGTGCCTTTCGAAACTTCAAGGCAAGTGCGGCATCAACTTCCTCTAATGCAAACAAGAGGGAACTTTTGCTCAGTCCAAGACGGTCTGGAGACCAAACCAGACCTGGGACAAAGGTAAGCAGGCCAAAAAGCCTGCTGCTGACTCTAAGACAGCATGAAGGAACGGCCCCCTATCCGGTAACGGATCTAGTAGGGGTAGACTTTCGCTCTTCGCCCAGGCGTGGGCAAGAGATGTCCAGGATCCCTGGGTGTTGGAAATTATATCCCAGGGATATCTTCTGGAATTCAAAGCTTCCCCCCCAAAAGGGAGATTTCACCTTTCACAATTATCTGCAAACCAGATAAAGAGAAAGGCATTCTTACACTGTGTACGAGACCTCCTAGTTATGGGAGTGATCCATCCAGTTCCAAAGGAGGAACAGGGACAGGGTTTTTACTCAAATCTGTTTGTGGTTCCCAAAAAAGAGGGAACCTTCAGACCAATTTTGGATCTAACGATCTTAAACAAATTCCTCAGAGTTCCATCATTCAAGATGGAAACTATTCGTACCATCCTACCTATGATCCAGGAGGGTCAATATATGACTACAGTGGATTTAAAGGATGCTTATCTTCACATTCCGATAACAAAGATCATCATCGGTTTCTCAGGTTTGCCTTTCTAGACAGGCATTACCAGTTTGCAGCTCTTCCCTTTGGATTAGCTACAGCCCCAAGAATCTTTACGAAGGTTCTAGGGTCGCTTCTGGTGGTCCTAAGGCCACGGGGCATAGCAGTGGCCCCTTATTTAGACGACATCCTGATACAGGCATCAAACTTCTAAATTGCCAAGTCTCATACGGACGTTGTACTGGCATTTCTGAGATCGCATGGGTGGAAAGTGAACGAGGAAAAGAGTTCTCTATCCCCACTCACAAGAGTTTCCTTCCTAGGGACTCTGATAGATTCTGTAGAAATGAAAATTTACCTGACGGAGTCCATGTTATCAAAGCTTCTAAATTCCTGCCGTGTTCTTCATTCCATTCCGCGCCCTTCGGTGGCTCAGTGCATGGAAGTAATCGGCTTAATGGTAGCGGCAATGGACATAGTGCCGTTTGCACACCTACATCTCAGACCGCTGCAACTATGCATGCTCAGTCAGTGGAACTGGGATTACACAGATTTGTCCCCTCTACTAAATCTGGATCAAGAGACCAGGGATTCTCTTCTCTGGTGGCTATCTCGGGTCCATCTGTCCAAAGGTATGACCTTTCGCAGGCCAGATTGGACAATTGTAACAACAGATGCCAGCCTTCTAGGTTGGGGTGCAGTCTGGAACTCCCTGAAGGCTCAGGGATCGTGGACTCAGGAGGAGACACTCTTTCCAATAAATATTCTGGAAGAGCGATATTTAATGCTCTTCAGGCTTGGCCTCAGTTAGCAACTCTGAGGTACATCAGATTTCAGTCGGACAACATCACGACTGTGGCTTACATCATCCATCAAGGGGGAACAAGAAGTTCTCTAGCGATGTTAGAAGTCTCAAAGATAATTCGCTGGGCAGAGACTCACTCTTGCCGCCTATCAGCTATCCATATCCCAGGTGTAGAGAACTGGGAGGCGGATTTTTTAAGTAGTCAGACTTTTCATCCGGGAGAGTGGGAACTCCATCCGGAGGTGTTTGCACAATTGATTCATCGTTGGGGCAAACCAGAACTGGATCTCATGGCGTCTCTCTAGAACGCCAAGCTTCCTTGTTACGGATCCAGGTCCAGGGATCCCAAGGCGACGCTAATAGATGCTCTAGCAGCGCCCTGGTCTTTCAACCTGGCTTATGTGTTTCCACCGTTTCCTCTGCTCCCTCTACTGATTGCCAAGGTCAAGCAGGAGAGAGCATCGGTGATTTTGATAGCGCCTGCATGGCCACGCAGGACCTGGTATGCAGATCTGGTGGACATGTCATCCTTTCCACCATGGACTCTGCCTCTGAGACAGGACCTTTTACTTTAGGGTCCTTTCAACCATCCAAATCTAATTTCTCTGAGACTGACTGCCTGGAGATTGAACGCTTGATTTTATCAAAGCGTGGCTTCTCCGAGTCAGTCATTGATACCGTAATACAGGCATGAAAGCCTGTCACCAGGAAAATTTACCATAAAATATGGCGTACATATCTTTATTGGTGTGAATCCAAGGGTTAGGATTCCCAGGATATTATCTTTTCTCCAAGATGGTTTGGAAAAAGGATTGTCAGCTAGTTCCTTAAAATGACAGATTTCTGCTCTGTCTATTCTTTTGCACAAGCGTCTGGCAGATGTTCCAGACGTTCAGGCATTATTTCAGGCTTTGGTTAGAATCAAGCCTGTGTTTAAACCTGTTGCTCCCCCATGGAGCTTAAATTTGGTTCTTAAGGTTCTTCAAGGAGTTCCGTTTGAACCTCTTCATTCCATAGATATCAAACTTTTATCTTGGAAAGTTCTGTTTTTGGTAGCTATTTCCTCGGCTCGTAGAGTCTCCGAGTTATCTGCTTTACAATGTGATTCTCCTTATCTGATCTTCCATATGGATAAGGAAATCCTGCGTACCAAACCTGGGTTTTTACCTAAGGTGGTATCTAACAAGAATATCAATCAAGAGATTGTTGTTCCATCCTTGTGTCCTAATCCTTCTTCAAAGAAGGAACGTCTATTACACAATCTGGACGTGGTTCGTGCTTTAAAGTTTTACTTACAAGCTACTAAAGATTTTTGTCAAACATCTGCTTTGTTTGTTGTCTACTCTGGACAGAGGAGAGGTCAAAAGGCTTCGGCAACCTCTCTTTCTTTTTGGCTAAGAAGCATAATCCGCTTAGCCTATGAGACTGCTGGCCAGCAGCCTCCTGAAAGGATTACAGCTCATTCTACTAGAGCTGTGACTTCCACTTGGGCCTTTAAAAATGAGGCTTCTGTTGAACAGATTTGCAAGGCGGCAACTTGGTCTTCGCTTCATACTTTTTAAAAATTCTACAAATTTGATACATTTGCTTCTTCGGAGGCTATTTTTGGGAGAAAGGTTTTACAGGCAGTGGTACCTTCCATTTAAGTACCTGCCTTGTCCCTCCCTTCATCCGTGTACTTTAGCTTTGGTATTGGTATCCCACAAGTAATGGATGATCCGTGGACTGGATACACCTTACAAGAGAAAACACAATTCATGCTTACCGGATAAATTTATTTCTCTTGTGGTGTATCCAGTCCACGGCCCGCCCTGTCATTTTAAGGCAGGTAATTTTTTCATTTAAACTACAGTCACCACTGCACCCTATGGTTTCTCCTTTCTCTGCGTGTTTTCGGTCGAATTACTGGATATGGCAGTTAGGGGAGGAGCTATATAACAGCTCTGCTGTGGGTGTCCTCTTGCAACTTCCTGTTGGGAATGAGAATATCCCACAAGTAATGGATGATCTGTGGACTGGATACACCACAAGAGAAATTCATTTATCAGGTAAGCATAAATTGTGTTTTTTGGAATAATGTTTATTAGATGGTGTTATTATGAGTGTAACTGCACTTTGTAATGTATTTTTGATGTGTTTTGTGACATTTTTTTGCTTTGTGAAACAGTTAACCAAAGCTCTGAGGTCAAGCTAACCCGACACGCGTTAACTTCAATTGCCCTTAAGCGATCGCATTTACTTTCAACTTGTAATATGAGCGAAAAACACGGCATGCGCAAACACCCGTGATAAACCGCTTTTTGCTCATATTTGCACAGTCTTTTTATATTCACACTTCTGGGGAAAAAGATCCTACTGAGCATGTGCACAAGCTCACAGGGTATACGTATACTAGTCTGTGATTAGCTGATGTATGTCACATGATACAGGGGGCCAGAAAATGGGAGAAAAATAAATTGGCCAGAAAAAAATCTACTGCTTATTTGAAAGTCAGAGTAGGTGTTAAATCATTGTCTTTTTATTATGCACCTGTTAATTATGCAACTCTACTTCATTGGGACGAAATTATCAAGCTCTGAATGGAGCTGGATGCCCCTGTTTCCGAGCGAGCCTTCAGGCTCACCGGAAACAGCAGTTATGAAGCAGCGGTCTAAAGACTGCTGCTCCATAATTTGTCCTGCTCTGAGGCTGTGGACATCAATCCGCCCGATCCTGCACAATCAAGCTGATTGACATCCCCTGCCAGCAAATATGCAGGGGGCGGCATTGCACAAGCAGTTCACAAGAACTGCATGTGCAATGATAAATGCAGACAGCGAATGCTGTCGGCATTTACCGCTGTGTGGCAGACGTGATACGCTACATCGTATCATGTCCGCTCGCACTTTCATAGTTTGACCCCATTGAGTGGCCCTTTAAGGGGTTTTTAGCTCTGTAATAGCGCGGGAGGGATTCAGCAATAGCGCTGTCTCGTAGAAAGAGCCGCGCTATTTAACCTCTGTGACAACGACAGGCGAAGCTCATAAGGTGAGCAAAGTCTAATAGAAAAAGTGAATAGTGTTTATTATCAAATTTAAATAGATACTCAAATTACTTTTCATTTGGTTCATTCCATAATTCTAATTAAATGCATGCTAAAAATTCTACGTGTGTGTCTCAATAAAATCAGTAATCTTTTTGTTTCCTAATTCATAATAATATGAAATATTAACTAATTACCAAAAATGTGAACTGATTTGATTTCTCAATGTTTTCTCTGTAATGATTCAAATATATTTTATATAAAATGGCTTAGTTTTTTTTTTACTTATTATAAAAAATATTTTAATATTTCAAATCATTTGATGATGATTATTATTATTAATACTAATAATAACAATAATAAATATTTTTTCTTTCATTTGCTGTAGTGTTAAAAGCTTACACTAAGGCAAAGGTGTCCTTGAGAAAATGCCAGGTGAGGCATATGATGTATTACAATCTCTCATGGACGGCACCCTCTCTTTATTGTATGTAAAAGCTTTATGTTCATGAATACAAACCCACTTTCTTTCAGCTATGATTTCTCTCAAAATTATGGTTGAATTATTCATATTTTTGAGTAATGTGCATTTGAAAAAAAAAATATATATTATCATACTTTGCTGCTGAAGTGCAGCATTGGAGTATTTAATACAATTTTGTAAGTAAAGAATGTTTTAGTGAATATATATATATGTGCTTAGAATCATTAGATCCACAAAATGACAATTTCAGTACGGTTTGTAATTAGATCATTTATGATGATTTAGCACACCCTAGTGAAAAAAATTTGAACTACAAGCATTTAATTTAGAAACATCCATTTTGATTACAATTGCCTGTCACTTGCATTGTTACAACACTTCTTTATGTCTCATAAATTATACTATTAAGTACAGAGAACGTGTAATGCTTGACCTTTCTTGAAGAAGGTTTTTCTTACAGTTTATTGTGGAGACATTGTGTTGAGAAGCATCATAACTATAACAGAGAAAAATTATATTTCCTAAGAATGTAAACAGCATGCCATGATCAGAAATATAAATAAACTATGGTTCTATAAATATTTCTTCTAAAATTGTATAAATTATTAATTATCTAGCAGTGTTGATAGTTTATAAAGCAGCAGGAAGCAGTAACAGCGCCATGGGTCTGTTTCAACAAGTGATATTTTATAAGAAATAGCTCAAATATTCTGGTTGACTGAAGGCTTTTACAGACATAACCTGAAGGCTTTTACAGACATAACCTGAAGACTTTTACAGACATAACCTGAAGGCTTTTACAGACATAACCTGAAGGCTTTAACAGACATAACCTGAAGGCTTTTACAGACATAACCTGAAGGCTTTTACAGACATAACCTGAAGACTTTTACAGACATAACCACTGAAATTAGTTATTGGGGTCAATTTATCAAGCTCCGTATGGAGCTTGATCCCCCGTGTTTCCCGCGAGCCTTCAGGCTCACCGGAAACAGAAGTTATGAAGCAGCGGTCTAAAGACCGCTGCTTTATAACCTTTCCCGTCTGCTCTGAGGCGGCGAACAGAAATCAACCCAATCGAATAAGATCGGGTTGATTGACACCTCCTGCTAGCGACCGATTAGCCACAAATCTGCAGGGGGCGGCATTGTACCAGCAGTTTACAAGAACCGCTGATGCAATGAAAAATGCCAACAGCATATGCTGTCGGCATGCATTGATGTGCAGAGGACATGATACGCTACATCGTATCATGTCGGCTTGCACATTAATAAATTGACCCCATTGTATCTAATTAAATGTAGTACATATGTTAACATGTGTACATATAGATTATATCTGCTGGAACTTAAATGGACATTAAAGTAATTGTATGTATGTGTGTGTATGTATGTATATATCTATTTATGTATGTATGTATGTATGTATATATATATATATATATATATATATATATATATATATATATATATAAAACAAGAGAATGCACTCTCAGGACTTTTTTAAAAAAAAAACAATTTAATGGAACGTTTTCGGGGTTCACAACCCCTTCATCAGCATTGTGAACCCCGAAAACGTTCCATTAAATTGTTTTGTTTTTTTAAAAAGTCCTGAGAGTGCATTCTCTTGTTTTCTATTTGATGCTATATCATTGCACCCAGGCGAGTTGGCTATCGGTGGGCTGAACTGGAAATTGTCTACTATATATATATATATATATATATATATATATATATATATACAATCCTCAAATAAGCAAGCACTCACTGGCGTTTGTAAACAGGCAAAATTTACTTGTAGTTAGTACAATTTAGTACATAAGTTAACGTTTTCGGGCCGTTGCCCCGTCCTCAGACTTACAAAAACTAAGCAACTTACCACCTCTTATAAGTGCCACCATCATACCCCTCAGTGAGAACGCTCTGCTGCATCCGGAAAACCGATCAGCCCCAATACGCCACTACGCATGCGCGCACAGGACTACCGGTCCCCATCTGGGCCAACGTTAGGAAATAACAGAAATATCAAAAGTTAAAAAGTTTCTGTTAAGTTTTTAACTTTTGATATTTCTGTTATTTCCTAACGTTGGCCCAGATGGGGACCGGTAGTCCTATGCGCATGCGCAGTGGTGTATTGGGGCTGATCGGTTTTCCGGATGCGGCAGAGCGTTTTCACTGAGGGGTATGATGGTGGCACTTATAAGAGGTGGTAAGTTGCTTAGTTTTTGTAAGTCTGAGGACGGGCTACGGCCCGAAAACGTTAACTTATGTACTAAATTGTACTAACTGCAAGTAAATTTTGCCTGTTTACAAACGCCAGTGAGTGCTTGCTTATTTGAGGATTGTGTATTACTTGTTGGCAATCGCACCCTGGGAGTTGGCATATTGTGCGAGTGCTGGGTTCCTGAACTGTGTTTATATATATATATGTATATGTATGTATATACATATATATATGTATATGTGTATATATATATATATATTTGAATGTATATATAATTAATATAGTTGGAGAAGCGCACTCCCACTCGCTCATAAAACAGGGACCAGGGTGCATAAAATTCTCAATAAACACAGTCCAGCAATTGCACTCTCTGGATTTAAATCACAGCAAACTTTATTGTGAACGTTTTCTGAGCATTCACTCCTTCCCAGGGACGGACTGAGACCATTTGGGGCCCTGGGCAAAAATTAGGGAAGGGCCCCCACTGACCCAAATTTATGCAAAAAAATATAGTAGCATCCCTGCCCTCACCAGGCTCCCCAACCTCCATTGCCAGGACCCCCAAAGTCAAGGGCCATAGACAGGGCCCCAAACCTCCAGGGCCAAACCCCACACTCCATAGCCCTCACAGTGACAGTCCCCCGTCAGGACCCCCAACACTCTTGTGTCCCCTGAGCAACCAATCCCACATCCAGGCACAAGGCCCCACTCTACGGCCAGGGCCATCACTAAACCCACACTTAACTGCTTAGTTACTATTAGGGCAGTTGTCAACCCCAGCTTAAGCAACACAACAGGAGCCATGGAGATGTCATTTGTGGGGCCCCCTACTTGCCGGGACCTCGGTCCAGGTCCTATTTGCCTGGCTGATCAGTCCGCCCCTGCTCCTTCCTCAGAAATAAATGTATATATACAGTATATCTCTGTTTTTCTTAAGTAATAGTTTTTACTGTACTACAGTAAAAACTATTACTTAAGAAAAACAGAGAGTGCTTTTTTTTTTAAATTGTATGTGACTGGTTTTAAGTGCACCCCGGTGGCTGAATGGTATAAAGTGAGTATGTGTGTATATATATATATATATATATATATATATACATAAAAATTGTGAGAAATAGGTTCATAAGAACCAGCAAGTCTATTATAGCCAGCACTGATTATAAAGCCAAAATTATGTTAACCCAAAGCGGGGCTGAGAGACACTTTGAGGGGGACATAATTTCAACAACAGCACCCAAAATCTTTGAACTAGTGCATTCATTTATTTAAAATACCATAAACCACAGTTAGAGTGTGATCGACACTAGGTGATCATCAGTCATAATAACACAGATAAACCCAAAATTATATACAAAGTACCATCCCGGGAGGTATAGAAATTCCACAATAGTCAGACAAAAGTGTGCACACTAATAACAGTCTCTGGGAATATACAGATTTAGTTATGGTAGAGTTGAAACAAAGTCCTCCTTAGGGGATGAGTGTTCTATACTTGCATACAGGATACTGTGTAGTATGGCGGGAGCTATTTGTCTTCCTAAGACCCCTGTATAAAGAAAAGTCTTATATTTGCAATGACCGGTAAATCCAGATCGTATGAGTGGTGTAAGCAAAGTCTCAGAAACAAAGCTTACAGAGGTTTACGGATACTTGTATCAGGCCTGTTAACATACCTGACCCATCCTTGGACGGTCCGTGCTTTCCCTTTGAGCTGTCAATAAACGCTGGTTTCCGTTGAGCATATCCTGCTGTAAACATACATTCACTCACCCTTGCGATCATCAGATTCCGTTGTAGAGGAAGTAGGTATACAGGGGTCAAAAATAGTCTCAACCTCTTTACCGGTTCACAAACAATGGTTGTCAGATCAAATATGGGGGTTCAGCTGCTACCGCCAGTTGCAGTATAACTTCTGCTGTGTCTCTCAGCTCCGCTTTGGGTTAACATAATTTTGGCTTTATAATCAGTGCTGGCTATAATAGACTTCCTGGTTCTTATGAACCTATTTCTCACAATTTTTTTGTAGTATTATATTTTTATTTTGCCTGGAACCCCTAGTCTGCTATATACTAAGATTGCAGATTGGGGTTGATTCTTGCTCTACTAACATTTGGTGCTGTGAGTGGCTTCTCTTTATATATATATATATACATACATACACACACACAAACTGAGTACATCCCTCACAATTTTTGTAAATATTTTATTTATTTATTTATTTATATTATATCTTTTCATGTGACAACACTGAAGAAATGACACTTTGCTACAATGTAAAGTAGTGCAAGTGCAGCCTGTATAACAGGGTAAATTTGCTGTGTCCCCTCACAATAACTCAACACACAGCCATTAATGTCTAAACTGTTGGCAACAAAAAGTTAAGTGCACAAGCTCAGCGTCATATACAGAGGTTGCCTTTGGGAAATATACGTATGAGTGCTGCCAGCATTGCTGCAGAGGTTGAAGGGGTGGGGGGTCAACCTGTCAGTGCTCAGACCATACGCCGCACACTGCATCCAATTGGTCTGCATGGCTGTCGTCCCAGAAGTAAGCCTCTTCTAAAGATGATGCACAAGAAGGCCTGCAAACAGTTTGCTGAAGGACATGGATTACTGGAACCATGTCCTGTGGTCTGATGAGACCAAGATAAACTAATTTGGTTCAGATGGTGTCAAGCTTGTGTGGCGGCAACCAGGTGAGGAGTACAAAGACAAGTGTGTCTTGCCTACAGTCAAGCATGGTGGGGGGAGAGTCATGGTCTGGGCCTGTATTAGTGCTGCCAGCACTGGGGAGCAACAGTTCATTGATGAATGCCAACATGTACTGTGACATACTGGAGCAGAGCATGATCCCCTCCCTTCAATCATATCAAACATGATATGTCTGTCATATCTGGTCTTCAAATAACATAAAAGTGATCAAAACATGTACTGAGATATAGAGTTTCAACTATAATTGACTTCTGCTCTCTGTCTTGATAGAGGACACTGTCTCCTATCACTCTGTGTTGACATCTTGTCCCATAAAGATCACTGTTATGAGAAGACTGAATTGCCCCCCCAGATTCAGGTAGTAAAAATCAGTGGTCCCACTGGCATGTACTGATATGTATTTGTACATACATGCATATATAACCACATACAAATCCACACACTTATAAATATACAAATATACACCGTTGAGCCCTTCCCTATCCAACCCCTGTTACAACACTTTTAGCAATAAATATATATACATATATATATGCATATATATACAGTATATATGTATATATATATATATATATATATATATATATATATATATATATATATATATATACAGTATATGTGTGTGTGTGTACAATATAGTTTATGTCATGTCTCCAGGAAAATAAAAATAGATTTGTAGCTTTTTTCCAATATTTAACAAATATAGCTTTGAATAAGTTAAACTCATGGAATAAAGCAACTTAATATTAGTAATTGATAAATGATTTGTGTAAATAAAAAATTATACAGATTGGAAAATCTGAGGAGAAAGATTCTTGAAGTAACTCACTCAGAATAAGATTTGTCTTACAAGAGACAGGCTGTATAAATGACAAAAAATAATACACTCTGTGCGCACAAGAGAAAAATAGGAGACAAAAATGGTGAGCAAAAAGATAGAAAAAATAAGTATCCGCTAATATAATATGTAAACTTGAATTGACAAAATATACTTTGTAAGTTATAAGATAATCTTACTTGAGGCAAAAACAGTTTATGAGCTTGAGGAAGTTTGTACCTGATCGGAGACTGAAATGTATCGAAGACACAGCTGGGAAGCAGCGTTAATGATTAAGCAGCGTTCACTGAACAGGTCAGAGAGGAGGAGGCTGCAAGATGCGAGTGCTGTACGGATCCTGTGATACAGCGAGTGAGATGACGTCACAGTTTCAGGCTATAGATTACGGCAAGGGATAAATACCTTGGAGAAGTAAGTTTTGGAAGATATAATCACTTGAGACACACTTTGAAAGTGAAGGCTTGATCCAATGTAGATGATTCTCAAAAATTAGTTAAAGGCTTGAGAGAGTAGGAACGGAGGAACAGGAAGTTCTTCAGAAACACAACTTCAATAATCAAGCATTAAACAGGTGTGTCTGATATCCTTTTATAGGTGAATAGTAAAGGTGGACAAAGGGATTTAAGGTGGAATCATGACAGATCCCCCGTCTCAAGGCGGACCTCCTGGGAGCAGAGACCCAGGTTTGGAAGGGTTGTGAAGATGAAATTCACGTAAGAGCTCTGGAGCCTGAATATCACGTAAGGGAATCCAAGAGTCATCTTCAGGACCATATCCCAACCAACGGACCAGATATTCAACTCGTCTCCAACGGTTGCGGGAATCCAAGATCTTTTCCACCTCGAATTCAGACTGATCTGCACACAAATCCGTATCAGAGGAATCAGTCCCGGGTAGTGAGTCTAATGTACCAGAATAAGGTTTCAAAAGAGACACATGGAAGGAAGGATGAATCCGTAGATGAGCTGGCGAATGGAGAATGACTGCATTAGGATTCAGGATTTTCTTAATTTTGAAGGGACCTATAAATTGGGTTGCCAATTTTTTGCAGGGAACTTTCAGTTTTATATTTTTCGTGGATAACCATACACGATCTCCAGGTTTATATGATGGGGGTGGTATATGTTTCTTGTCAAAATAAAACTTTTGTTTATCTTTTGCATTCTCCAGATGTTTTTTCAATAAAGGTATGGAGTTTTTCAGTTCAGTAATATATTCGACAGCATAGGGAGAAGATGAGGTGATGTTAGAAGTGGGTATTGTTCTCGGATGATAACCATAAGAAGCAAAAAATGGTGTCATTTTAGTAGAAGTGTTAATTGAATTATTATAAGCGAATTCCGCCATTGGTAGCCAGTCTGACCAATCATCTTGAACTTGAGATATATAACATCGAAGATACTGCTCTAACGTTTGATTTAGTCGTTCTGTCAAACCGTTAGACTGCGGATGAAAAGCTGTTGTGAATCTGGGGGTGATCTTCAATAGACGACACAATTCCCTCCAGAATCTGGAGGTGAACTGAGTTCCCCTATCTGTAACTATTGAAAGTGGTAGACCATGTAATTTTACGATATGGTTGATGAAACAGGTAGCAGTGGTTGTTGCAGAGGGTATCTTCTTAAGTGGAATGAAATGTCCCATACGAGTAAGATGATCAACGACTACTAGGATACAGGTATAGTTCTTCGAAGGTGGTAACTCTACAATGAAATCCATTGATATCATATGCCAAGGAGTGTCAGGTATTGGCAGAGGAGTCAACAAACCGAATGGTTTATGCGAAGGTCGTTTGGTTTCGGGAACAAACTTGGCAGTCAGTGATATGGCTACAAATATCTTGTTTCATTTTCGGCCACCAATATTCTCTATTCAACAATTCATGGGTTTTAGTAATACCCGGATGTCCTGCTAATGGAAGATTATGGAAATGATGAAGTAATTGTTTTCTTAATGTTGGTGGTACATACAGAAGTTTGTTATAATGATATAAACCAGTCTTAGAATCTTTAATACAGATTGAAGGGATTGTGGAATCTTTGCGTTGAGCATTTAGTAGATCAGAATGGAATGAGGTAATGGAGGCTAAGAATCTGTGAGTGGGTATGATATTTTGTGCCTCTTCCTTTTCAGGTACATTCCGAAAAGTTCTGGATAGAGAGTCTGCTTGAGTGTTTTTTGATCCTGGACGGTAGTGGATGAGATAGTTAAAGCGATCTAGAAAAAGGGACCATCGGACCTGACGTGAAGATAAAGTTTTGTTTTTCTTTAGGTACTGTAGATTCTTGTGATCTGTAAGTACTAAAAAAGGTTTGGATGTGCCTTCAAGAATATGCCTCCAATGTTCCATGGCAACTTTTATTGCCAAAAGTTCTAGGTCACCCACAGAGTAATTCCTTTCTGCTGGAGTCAAGAGTCGGGAATAAAAGGCAACAGGATGGTAAACTTGTGATCCAATGCGTCGTTGAGACAAAATTGCCCCAACACCAACATTTGAGGCATCAACTTCTAAGGTAAAATCTGCATCTGGATCAGGAAGCTGTAAGATGGGAGCTGAAGTGAAACATTTTTTCAGATGTTCGAAAGCTTCTTGTGCTTCAGTAGTCCAACAGAATTTAATTTTTCCTGTCAATTTAGTTAAGGGTTGGACTATGGAAGAATACCCCTGAATAAATCTTCTGTAAAAATTGGAAAAACCAAGAAACTTTTGGAGAGATTTTAAATTGGTAGGGACAGGCCACTCCAAAACAACCTTTATTTTGTCAGGATCCATTTCTATGCCAGTTGGGGAGATGATGTAACCCAGAAATTTGATTGTCTTTACATGGAATTGACATTTCTCTAATTTAGCATAAAGATGATGCTCTCTTAACCTCATTAAAACCCATCTTACGTGTTTGATGTGATCAGTTATGTTCTTAGAATAAATTAAAATGTCATCTAGATATATCACTACGCAGATATCTAATAAATCCTTGAATATCTCATTTATAAAAAACTGAAAAGTTGCTGGAGCATTTGTCAAGCCAAAAGGCATGACATTGTACTGATATAAGCCATAACGAGTTTTAAAAGCTGTTTTCCACTCATCCCCTTTCCTTATGCGTATGAGATTATACGCACCTTTCAAATCTAGTTTGGTAAAGATTTGAGCATCAGTTAATCTTTCTAAGAGTTCAGGGATGAGTGGAAGTGGGTAGCGATTCTTTACTGTAATTTCATTTAAACCCCTGTAATCTATAATAGGACGTATAGTACCATCTTTATTGGTCACAAAAAACATTCCAGCTGCTGCTGGAGAAGTGGAAGTGGATATAAACCCTTTTCTTAAATTTTCATCGAGATATTCTCTAAGGTATTGTAATTCTTTATTAGACATAGGATATATTTTACCAAAAGGTATGGTGGTATTAGGTTTAGTGTCTATAGGACAATCGAATGGCCTATGTGGTGGTAGATTTTCTGCCTCTTTAAGATTAAACACATCTGAAAACTCAAGGTATTCTGGGGGTAGTTGAGGTTGTATGTGGTTTATAGAGATTGTAGGATAACAAGTATTGGTACAGTACTGAGATGTATATTGTATATTATTGGTTACCCAATCAATACTTGGATTATGCAGCTGCAACCAAGGGTATCCTAAAATGATAGGATGGATAGAGTTAGGTAGTATATCGAATGTGATATATTCAGTATGTCCATTACCTGTAGTAGTGAGTAGTGGAATAGTGTGGTGTGTTATTGGACCTTTTAAATGAGTGGAACCATCAATAACTTTGACAAGAATAGGGAACTGCTTTAACACTCTAGGTATTTTATTTTTTGTAACATAAGTTTGATCCATGAACATGCCAAACGCCCCTGAATCGATCATGGCTTCATTCAGCAGAAGATGTTGATCCCACTGCAAAGACAATGAAATGGTTAAGTGTGAAATCATTTTAGAATTAATTTGAGGGTTAACTATCAATATCTTACCCCTCTTCTGGCGTATTAAAGTTGGACAAGTGGACACTATGTGGTCTTTGTTTCCACAATACATACAAAGATTTAAACTTCTTCTTCTTTGTTTTTCTTCGTATGTTAGAGGACCCTTAATTGTGCCAATTTCCATAGGTACAGGACTTGAAGAGGGTTGTTGTACATGTGGGTGATGGTACTTCTTTGGAAAGGGTTCAGGTGGTACCTTTTCAGCACGGCGTTCCCTGAATCTCCTATCCATTGAAATAGAGATCTTTATGAGAGACTCAAGTGTGTCTGGGAACTCAATACGAGATAACTCATCTTTCAAATGTTCTGATAGTCCCAGACGAAACTGGTTGCGTAGAGAGACTGAGTTCCACTGAGACTCTGTAGCCCATAGTTGAAACTCAGCGACGTAGTCCTCAACTGGCCGTTTGCCCTGCTTTAGTGTTCTTAAGTTATTTTCAGCAGTGAGTTGGGTGTTGCGGTCCTCATACAATAAAGCCATTGCGTTAAAGAAATCTTCCAGTGAACCTAAAATGGGATCATTAGCCTCAAAAAATTTGTCAGCCCATAATCTGGGTTCCCCACTTAAATATGAGATCACAGTACATACTTTTACTCTATCAGAATAATATGTTTTAGGTTTCATAGAGAACATGAGTAAGCATGCATTGCGAAATTCACGGAAGCGAGTGCGTACACCAGCAAACACACTTGGTGGGTTAATCTTTGGTTCAGGGTGTTCAGCTGCCTTTTGTGTAATAAAGTCATTCATAATACTTTTCAAAGTGTTATTTTCATTTTTTAACTCTGTTAAACCCTGAGCTAATATCTCCACCTTTTGGTTTAAACTGGTTATTTCATTTGCCATTGCTGCAGGATCCATATTTAAGAGTAACTTTATATATTTTTTAAGGCTTGATTATTCTGTCATGTCTCCAGGAAAATAAAAATAGATTTGTAGCTTTTTTCCAATATTTAACAAATATAGCTTTGAATAAGTTAAACTCATGGAATAAAGCAACTTAATATTAGTAATTGATAAATGATTTGTGTAAATAAAAAATTATACAGATTGGAAAATCTGAGGAGAAAGATTCTTGAAGTAACTCACTCAGAATAAGATTTGTCTTACAAGAGACAGGCTGTATAAATGACAAAAAATAATACACTCTGTGCACACAAGAGAAAAATAGGAGACAAAAATGGTGAGCAAAAAGATAGAAAAAATAAGTATCCGCTAATATAATATGTAAACTTGAATTGACAAAATATACTTTGTAAGTTATAAGATAATCTTACTTGAGGCAAAAACAGTTTATGAGCTTGAGGAAGTTTGTACCTGATCGGAGACTGAAATGTATCGAAGACACAGCTGGGAAGCAGCGTTAATGATTAAGCAGCGTTCACTGAACAGGTCAGAGAGGAGGAGGCTGCAAGATGCGAGTGCTGTACGGATCCTGTGATACAGCGAGTGAGATGACGTCACAGTTTCAGGCTATAGATTACGGCAAGGGATAAATACCTTGGAGAAGTAAGTTTTGGAAGATATAATCACTTGAGACACACTTTGAAAGTGAAGGCTTGATCCAATGTAGATGATTCTCAAAAATTAGTTAAAGGCTTGAGAGAGTAGGAACGGAGGAACAGGAAGTTCTTCAGAAACACAACTTCAATAATCAAGCATTAAACAGGTGTGTCTGATATCCTTTTATAGGTGAATAGTAAAGGTGGACAAAGGGATTTAAGGTGGAATCATGACAGTTTAAGACTTTGGGAAGAACACTATTTCTTCTAATTTTTTTACTCAGGCTTAGACCACCTTTAATAAGTGCTTGAGTAAAGCCAGGATCTGAGTTTTGTAGTGCGTCTAATAAAAGTCTATTACGTGCTAGAGGGTTCCGGTGGAGGAGGAGCTACACAGGTGTTGCTCAGCTCGCACCTTCAGCCCTATACTCACTGGCGGTGGTTTTTCTCGCGCCTTACCCCAAGCTCTGGGGAAGTCTTTTTGTGGGCAGTTTTGGAAGACCTACTCTGGAACCTTTTTCAGTGTTTTTCATCTCACTGATTTATGCCTAACTATAGCTACCTGGATTTGCCTCTCTGTTGATAACTGTCCGCTTTACCCGGTTTAAATTTGGCACATCTATACTATCGGTGCCCCAGCCCTAGGACATTCATCAATCCCTCTCTCTGAGCCGTGCTAATCTCCCCGGTGCTGACCCTCTCCCCCTTGCCTGTGTCTGCCGCCCCCACCAGAGTAACTTGAAAGACCGAACTACGGTTCTACACTGCAGAAAAACTACTTGTTGGCCCATTACCTGGTGTCCTTCTTCCTCCCTCCCCCACCGGTGCTGCGTGGGAGGGAGCCGAGCCTAGGTCTTGACTTGAGGACCCGGTATTGAGGTTGCTTCCTGTCCTGCTCTTGCTGCCGGGTATAGCGCTGCTCTCTCCCCTCCCACCGGTGCTGCGTGAGGGGAGGTGAGTGAGGTCATCATCCGGAGCCGTGGAGCGTGAGTTCCGGTGGCGGTCCCCATTTGCATAAGGCCGCACTGCAGTGTCCTGGAGACCGACGACGAGGTGGTGGGCGGCTGGACAGCCTTGGAAGGGGTGAGTCTCTTTTCTAAATTTTTTGGTGGCATCAACCGGTAATCTTTGAGGAGGAACCTCAGAAGGAGGGAGAAGAGAAACTCTGAGGGGGAAAATTGGCCTTAGAGGGCTGGAGGTGGACACTTGAGGAGAGTTAACTGGGTATGACTTCGTTAAAACAAATATTCATAACTTTTGTTCTTGGATGTGGACATTGAGTAAATCTTTACCCGTTACTTTGCACCATCAAGAAATACTTAAAAAGTACACAACGAGCTAATAACATCTCAAGAAGAGTTAAACATCACCCACAGGACTCTTTGTCACTATATGCAAACTTAGTAGCTTGGTTAAAATTGTTTAACTGTGTCTTTTTTTTTTTTTTTTTTTTTTACAGTAATATTATTTCCAGCTGATTATAGAGTATTTTACTTGTTATACCTTCAGCTGATTTACTGATATTACAAATGTATATACTTTGACCCTCCAAAAGAATCTTTTTTTCTTATTGCAGTTGCTGATTGCAGTTCTCTAAGACTTCAGTTAAATTACAGCAATTAAGGTACAACTGGGTCTAGGTGTTCTAGTAGTGATTACAGATCACAGGTCGTTATATTAAGGCTGTGCCTTATATGGTACTAGACCTCCTAGCTCAATTCCTATAAGTTAGATAACTTTCTGTGTTCATAATGATCTTACTTATCTTTAGGTAAAAAAAAATAAAAAAAAATTTTAAGGTTCCACATGGTGTAAGATTGTGACACCTCAATCTTTGATATTTACTTAGAAACTGATAACAGATAAGGCTACAGTAACTGCATGTTTAAACTTAATTTGTTTAATTTCATTGACAAAAATGCTTATGTTGTTATTGGAAGCTTCTTTATTATAGGTTTTATACTTTCTTTTTTTTTTTTTTTTTTTTTTTTCTTCTCCAGCTGGGAGGGTCCGGGAAATAAAGGGAAGATTAACAACCCTACTTTATAACTAGGCTATAAATATCATCCCTCAAGGTTATATCCTTTAATTATATATAGCCCATTAATAATTTACTTTTGGTATTTGTCTTTTTTCTTAAATACTAAACACACTTTAATAGTGTAAGCTTGTGTCCTACATAGGTCCTGTCTGGGAAAGGGGAAGGGAGGAGGGAGGAAGCGAGGTAGGTGAAGGAAGGAAGGGAAGGGAAGGAAGGGAAGGGAAAAGAAAAATATATATTTTGGCTGTTCTAACCCCAGGATAGTCTGTTGTAGAAGTGTTAAAAAGCACATCTTGGGTCTCTCCAATTAGCATATCTCTGGAACACTCTTAGAAACCTAGAGGACTAGTGCATAATAATTAAATCCCTCTCTTTCTTTTTTTAAAAAAAGAAAAGGAAGAAAGGAGATTATATAAAACAGTGTGGGTAAGACTAAATCCTTCCCCTTTCAAGTCTTTCCCATGTGGCTGCCTCTCCTTTTAGATAAGCCTTAGCATTACTTCTTTTTTTGAGGATTCAGTTTATCCATTAAAACATTGTCCTTCTATATCACCTCTTAAATAATATAGAGGAATAATTTAGGTAAGGGAGTTTTTTTGCTCCTCTTCTTTTTTTTCCCCCAGCGTCTCCTCTCATGGCTGTTTAGGAGAATCTATATCACTCACAATCACTTTTTTTTTTTTTTTTTTTTTTTTTTTCCCTTTCTTTCCAAACCCCATCCCCCCACCGCCCACTTTTTTTTTTTTTTCTCACATTCATTTTAGTGGGTATATATTACCCCCTTTTTCTAAATAAATAAAATCACGTATATTTCACTTTTTTATCTTTCTCTCTTCACGTCACTCCACATTTTGGAGAATCATTTTAGAAATTTTCCCAATTCACCCTTTTTTAGATGGATAAATTTCTTCACGGGCACTCCACAACTTCTCCTGCAGCTATGGCGGGGAGGCAAAGAGATAAGAGGAACAAGGCTGCTCCCGAAATCTCAACGGATCTACATCCACCTACTTCCTCATTATCTGGCACACCTGACACGCTGGACATACATACATTAGTCTCGAAAATCTCAGAGGCACTAACCCCTAAATTTGATCTATTAAAAGTAGAAATCAAACAAGATATTGCCTCTCTATCCAATGAAGTGAAGCAGTTCGCCTCTAGATTATCCGAGGCTGAACAGAGAATTTCTGATCTGGAGGATTTGACTGCAAATTATACAGCAAATCATGAGTCCACAAATGATATTCTGTTGAAAATGCAAAACAAAATTGAAGATCTGGAGGACAGATCAAGGAGGAACAACCTCAGGATTATAGGGGTTCCGGAGGACAGGCAATTTGAGGACCTAGACAAGTTAATAACTGTCATACTTCCTCGTTTACTTCAGATTCCAGAAAGCTATCCATCTATTATTATTAAAAGAATCCATAGGATAGGCACACTCGACACACATAGAACTAACACAAAGACAAGACCAATTATAGCAAAGTTTTTGAATTTTCAACAGAAAGTCATTTTTCTTCAGGCCTTTCGCAAACATCAACCTATTTTTCTAGGTGATGCAAAAATCTATCTGTTTCAAGATTACTCAGCTGGCACTTCCACTAAAAGGAGGGAGCTAGCTCCACATTGCACAAACTTTATCAAGAAAGGAATCCAAGCAACCTTGCTGTATCCAGCCAGGTTGAAAATTACGATAGATGGACACTCACACTTCTTTGATACAGCACGAGAGGCAGCAAAATTTTACTTAGAATCCTTTCCCCCAGATTAAAAATTGAGAGAAGACAAAACAAGACAGAAAAGATACGTACTTGGTTTTGAAGGAATTGTTTACATTTAGGGTTAAGATGGGAAGAAAGGATAAGGGGCTCTTAGTGGCTTGCTATCCAGGGGCATATGGGATGGCAAACTGGGAACGGGGTGTTTTTTCTTTTTTTTTTTTTTTTTTTTTTTTTTTTTTTGTTGTTTGTTTCTTCTTTTTCTCTCTCTTTCTCTCCTTTTCTCCTTCTCTCTTTTCGAGAGTTCTGTGAAAAATGGCTGGGGAGGGTAACCTAAAATTGACCTCCTGGAATATAGGTGGTCTAACCTCGCCTATAAAACGAAAGGCAATACTTTCTCAGTTAAGAAAAAACAACACTGACATCGCCTTTTTACAAGAGACGCATTTGAAACCTGAAGAGGTATTAAAACTTAAGACCTCCTGGGTTAAAGAAGTTTTATTCTCTTCGACCACAAAAAGAAAAAGTGGAGTAGCAATCCTCTTGGGGAAGAAACTCTCTTACGAGGTTATTCAGGTAGATACGGATCAAGAGGGGAGATATCTGATGGCTAAAATCAAAGTTTTAAAAACGTTATACACATTTTGTAACATATATGCCCCCAACGTTTTCAGCCTTCCCTTCTGGGAAACGTTACAAAATAAACTTCTCTTATTTTCAGAAGGGTATTTAATACTTGGAGGTGATTTCAACATGGCCCCTCAATATCCGGCTGATAGGCTTAGGCAAAGCTCTGTTCCCTATAAAACCAAAAGAGACAATCTAGAGTCAAAGCTATTCACTAAATTGTTTAGTAATTTGAAACTTTGTGACATCTGGAGGATCCAAAATCCTGATCATAGGGAGTTTACATGTCATTCCAGGGCACATAAAACCCTTTCAAGAATAGATCTGATTTTGCTAGATGAAAGAGCATGTAAAACGAAGATGGTGGCTGGGATTTCACCCATCACCATCTCAGATCACGCCCCGATCACTCTTGATATTCAATTAAATTCTCCAAGTATCAGGAATTCCGGTTTCTTCTTTCCACGTTTCCTAGCAACTGACCTCAAATTAAAAAACTGGCTTATCTCTAGGTTTCGTGAATATGTATCTTTTAATCAAGAACACATTCCCCAGCCCGCTTTATTTTGGGAGACTGCTAAGGCAGTTCTCCGTGGGGAAATTATAGCTTATTCCATCTCCAGATCCAAAAAACTCAAAAGAAGGGAAAGTGAAGTATTAAAGGCAGTCATGAATGCATATAACCGTTATATTTTTCAAAAAACTTCTGAAAATTGGTCCAGGTACATTAAGGCACTAGCTGTCAGGGACTCTTTTTTACTTTATAAATCGACCCAGAAAGACCTTAGGCTACGTGCCAAATTATACAGATATGGTAACAAGACTGGGAAGCTTTTGGCAAACCTGGTTAAGGCTGATAGATCTTCCTCCACAATAAAGTCTATCACCCAGGGTACTAAATCTCTTACCTCCTCAGAAGAAATATGCAAGGAATTTGAAGAATATTATAAGACATTATATTCCCATAAGGTTTCCAATTTTACTCAGAGGGAAAGTTTCTGGAATAAAATAGTGATACCAATTTTATCTCCCGACTTAATAGAAACTCTACAATCCCCAATTTCTGAAATAGAAATCTCTATGGCAATCCAAAGGCTAGCCCTTAACAAAGCTCCGGGACCGGATGCGCTCCCGAATGAATTCTATAAAATACTGGCTCCAGAAATTACATCTTATCTAACTTCACTCTTTAACGATATCTATATCACTGGTAGTAGCCCTACTAAAGAATTTGTTGCATCATATACAACTCTCATACTCAAGCAGGGGAAAGAACCAAACAAAAAGGAATCATACAGGCCCATTGCACTTCTAAACACAGATTACAAGCTTTTCACAGCTATCCTCACACACAGACTTCAAGCATTCCTTCCCACCATCATACATAAAGATCAAGCTGGCTTTATCTTGAAGCGAAACTCTTCAGCTAAGATAAGAGAGGTTTTCTTGACTATAGAATATTTTAAGAAGATGGAGGAATCAGGAGGGCTGGGGGGGGAGGACACCTCTGACAGGGCAATCATCTCTATAGATGCTGAAAAGGCATTTGATTCGGCACATCATGATCATTTGTCCTTCACACTACAGCAGTTTGGTATAGGAGGTAATATGCTCCGTTTATTTAATAATTTATACAGGAATGCCTCCACAAAAATCTTAGTAAATGGTGATATGACTCAAGATATAAGACTCGAGAGGGGAACCAGGCAGGGGTGTCCTCTCTCTCCCCTCCTCTTCGATATGGCCATTGAGCCGCTTGCTATACAGATTCGACATCAATTGCAAGGGATTAAAATAAAAAATAAAGAACTGCAAATCGCATTATACGCAGATGACGTATTGGTATATATATCGGATACAGCTAGAAACATCCCTAAACTTCTTGAAATTGTGGAGCAGTTTGGCTCATTTTCTGGCTATAAGGTGAACATCTTAAAGTCTGAGTTATGTTGGCTTAAACAAACCAAAGACTCTTGTGAAAATATTCCGTTTTCTATAGTTCAGAATGCATTCAGATACTTAGGTATCTGGATCTCTCCTAATCCCAATGCCTGGTATGACTTAAATATTGTACCCGTTCTTAATAAAGTTAAGCAAGCCTTTAGAAACTGGCAGAATCTCCCTCTGTCTCTATCAGGACGAATAGCACTCTATAAAATGTCTCTGTTACCTAAAATCTTATATGTGCTTCAGAACACTCCACTTGTCTTGAAAATGAAAGATATACTATCCTTTAACTCCACTCTTCGCTCTTTCATCTGGCAGAATAAGAAACCAAGGATCTCACTGTCTAAGTTAGTGCTCTCCACAGAATTTGGGGGACTCTCCTTACCAGATATTAGACTATACAACGTAGTGTTTCAGGCCAGAGTAGCTATGGATTGGCTAGCTAATTCTAACTATGTAACAAGTTTTGATTTGGAAAGTAACATAGCCTCTCCATGCTCCCTGATAGCCTTATTACACTGTAATAATAACAAACTTCCGCCTGAAATAAAAAAGATAAAATCTATCTATAATCCAATTCAGATGTGGAAGAAGTTATGTTCTTTGTCGCACACTGAATTTAGGATCTCAAGGTATGTACCACTTTTAAATAACCCACAATTTCAACCTGGGATACAATCTGCTCTCTTTACTAAGTGGAAATCGCTGGGCCTTATAAATATTTCTCAGCTGTTAGATTTCGAAAGAAGGTGCATTAAAACATTTAATTCTCTTAAAGAGGAATATCACCTTTCTAACAAAAATTTTTATGCTTACCTCCAAGCGAGACACTTTGCTCTTCAATTAACAAATGACTTTGGCTGGGATTGGTCTTTAGGTCTCCTTGAAAACTGGCTTACGTTAGTTAAAAGTGGTATAACTTCGATTTCATATATCTATCAAAAACTTAACTCACTTAAAGGTCCAGATATAATAGAAAAGTTGCAGGCCAAGTGGGCAGCAGCTCTACTGGAAACTTCATTGCAGGCAAATGTTGTAACCTCATCATGTCAAGCAATCTCGCGTGCTACTCTCTCTGCCTCATGGCGTGAGGCACATGTAAAACTAGTCCACATGACATATTTTACTCCAGAAAAGGGGACTAAATGCCGAAATCCCAGCTTTAACAAATGCCCAAAATGTTCATATATATCGGCTAGCCTTATTCATATGTTTTGGCATTGTCCAAAAATCAGAAACTTTTGGCTAAAGATACAGTACTGGTTAAGAAACATGGTGGGTGTCCCCTCTTTGACATTATCCCCTTCAAACATAATCTTTCCTCTCACAGATCTAGGCCTGCCTCAGGATAAACTTAAAACAGTTACCTTGGTAATACTTGCGGTTAGATATCTAATCTTGAAAAAATGGAAGCTGAAAGCAACCCCGAGTATTCCAGAGGTAAAAAATTGTTTAAAAAAGCAATGCATTATCGAACAATTTGATACCGATCTATATAGTGACCTAGACGTGAAGAGTTTTTTCTCTAAGTGGTCGAATTTTATTAAAGCTTTATCCCCCAGCGAGATTGAATATTTAATATATCCATTTAAAGATACGGAACTGGTCCTTTTGGGAGTATGGTGACCCTCCCCGGCCAAAAGCTACAGCCATGGAGTGGGAGGGGAGAGGGAGGGAGAAAAGAGAAATATTATTATTATTATTATTAATTTTTTTTTTTTTTTTTTTTTTTTTTTTATTATTATTTTTTTTATTTTTGTTATTTAATCCAATGAGTGTTCAATTGGTTCTTTATCTATTTAAAATTAGAAAAATCCCAACTAGGTGCACAAATATTTCATATAAGGGAATTAGTAATTTGGTATGTGAAATGTGAAATTTTCAATTTAAAATTGTCTTGCTTTGCAATATATTATGTTTTACTTGGCCCTGCGAGGCATAAGAGGTTGAATTCATTTGATTGTACACCTTGTTGGTTATAAATAAACAATTAAAAAAAAAAAAAAGTCTATTACGTGAGGAATTTAGCGTGGCCACACTATCCAACCTCCAGATGTTTTCATGCCCAAGGCTTTAACTCGAGTGCTAACACATTTGATTGTTACTCACACATTGAGCATAGATAAGGTATGCAATGATGGTATGTCTAAATGTATAGATAGCATATGCAGACATAACATATCTGTACTCTCATGATTAATACAGCATACACTCAGCTCACTGTTCTCTCTGATTCACTAAATAATGCACATAACTGTTGATTCATTATATGTATATGTCACTGATTGATTTCAAACATTATGGTTGCCATGACAACCCCCTGGCGATTCTTCTAATGAGGGGGAGTGGCTTTTGTTCACTTGTTTCGTTGTGTATAAATGGTTTCATTGCACATTGTCACTTTGTCTGAGGAAGGCAAGCGGTATCACTTAAACATCACATTAAAGGCACTTAATGAGAAAAGACCAGTGAGTGCAAGCCTGTTATTTATATATATATATATATATATATATATATACACACACATACAAATACACACACATACATATACACCTTTGAGCCCTTCCCAGTCCAGCACTTTGTCATTTACCATATACCTTTAAATCACTATTAAAACATTCGGCTAGATTATGAGTTTTTCGTTTTGAGCTGTGCGGTGCTAACGAGCAGTTTTGTTTCACCGCTCACTTACCTACAGCGCTGGTATTACGAGTTTTTACAAACACGTCGTTAAAAGACAAGAAGTGAGCATTGAGCAAAGTTTTGCTCATTACCGCACTCCAATACCAGCGCTGCTTAAGTCAGCGGTGAGCTGGTCGTACGTGCTCGTGCACGATTTCCCCATAGGAATCAACGGGGAGAGCCGGCTGAGAAAAAGTCTAACACCTGCAAAAAAGCAGCGTAAAGCTCCTTAACGCAGCCCCATTGATTCCTATGGGGAAATAAAAGTTATGTCTACACCTAACACACTAACATGAACCGCCGAGTCTAAACACCCCTAATCCTACACTTATTAACCCCTAATATGCCGCCCCAGACATCGCTGACACCTGCGTTATATTTATTAACCCCTAATCTGCCGCCCCCGACATCGCTGACACCTACATTATTCTTATTAACCCCTAATCTGCCGCCCCCAATGTCACTGCCACCTACCTACACTTATTAACCCCTAATCTGCCGCCCCCAATGTCGCCGCCACCTACCTACACTTATTAACCCCTAATCTGCCGCCCCCAACGTCGCCCCCACTATATTAAAATTATTAACCCCTAAATATAAGTCTAACCCTAACCCTAACACCCCCTAACTTAAATATAATTTAAATAAATCTAAAGAAAATTACTATCATTAACTACATTATTTCTATTTAAAACTAAATACTTATCTATAAAATAAACCCTAAGCTAGCTACAATATAACTAATAGTTATATTGTAGCTAGTTTAGGGTTTATTTTTATTTTACAGGCAAGTTTGTATTTATTTTAACTAGTTTCACACAAAAACTAAGGATCCTAACTCTGTAAGCATATCCTTCTCACAATGATCATCGAATTTAGGGAACATTGGGAATATTAGCCAGAGGGTACAACGTCAATTTACTTATGTAGCCAGTGATTGTCACTCTGTGTTCAGTCGGATCAGTCGGAAACTGCCACAATAATAATAACGGCCACTGGCTCTAAGGCCACTCTTACTGGACTTCTGTGAGGCTGGTGGTGCACGGGTATATGGTACTACTTCTCCAAGTGCCCTCCTCTCTTCACCGGCGTGGCTCAGCATCCTCGTGGAACATCCACAAACACCTGACGTCACCGGGGTACTCCCCCTTATCTGGTCATCGATTGTTCTCCTCCAATGGCAGTCCCAATAGCAACTCACACCTCCCCGCAGCCGAAGTCCGTGGAAATACTGGCAGGAAGTATATGTAACAAGAAGAGGCTTCCACGGTAGCTTCTAAAAAACAAACTTTATTCTTGAAATAATTTAAAAACGAATGAGATGACAACAACTTGCACACATAGTAGTGGTGTGGCACTGGTGGCTTACGCGTTTTGGCAATGCGCCGTAATCATAGCCTGCAGTGTCTGGTGTCACACCCATACAAATACTCTTAAAAACGTTCCTATTGGATAATTAAGAAACACACATGCATATATGAACAACACCCTCTAATTATGTGCACAAAATTAACCCTTAAAGTACCATTAGTATACTAGACATCTTGTACCCTAAGCACAGTAAGTTCTTATGCAACCATCTATAAGTAACTACAACAATCGGAATAGTACACTATTACATAGTCTATTGACATACTTCATCATACTAAATACACATAACATTACTTGTTATTAAAATTAGGGATAATAGGTTAAATAGATACCCATATAAACTTAAGTGACTAATTATAGATCCCATAAGATATAAATAAAGCATTAGCAATAATGTCTCCTAACTACTATTTTGCGCACATAACTAGAGGGTGTTGTTCATATATGCATGTGTTTTTCTTAATTATCCAATAGGAACGTTTTTAAGAGTATTTGTATGGGTGTGACACCAGACACTGCAGGATATGATCACGGCGCATTGCCGAAACGCGTAAGCCACCAGTGCCACACCGCTACTATGTGTGCAAGTTGTTGTCATCTCATTTGCTTTTAAATTATTTCAAGAATAAAGTTTGTTTTTTAAAAGATACCATGGAAGCCTCTTCTTGTTACATTTATTTTAACTAGGTAGAATAGTTATTAAATAGTTATTAACTATTTAATAACTACCTAGCTACAATAAATACAAAAGTACCTGTAAAATAAAACCTAACCTAAATTACACTAACACTTGACACTATACTATAATTAAATAAATTAACTAAATTAACAACAATTAAATCAATTAAATGAAATTAGCTAAAGTACAAAAAAAACACTAAATTACAGAAAATAATAAACAAATTACAAGATATTTAAACTAATTACACCTAATCTAATAGCCCTATCAAAATAAAAAAGCCCCCCCAAAATAAAAAAAAACCTAGCCTAAACTAAACTACCAATAGCCCTTAAAAGGGCCTTTTGCGGGGCATTGCCTCAAAATAATCAGCTCTTTTACCTGTAAAAAAAAAAATACAAACAACCCCCCCAACAGTAAAACCCACACAAACAACCCCCCAAATAAAATACTATCTAAAAAAACCTAAGCTCCCCATTGCCCTGAAAAGGGCATTTGGATTGTCATTGCCCTTAAAAGGGCAGTTACCTCTTTTGCAAGCCAAAACCCTAGCCTAAAAATAAAACCCACCCAATACACCCTTAAAAAAGGGTTCCAATCAGCCAATAGAATGCGAGCTCAATCCTATTGGCTGATTGGATTAGCCAATAGGATTGAACTTCAATACTATTGGCTGATTGCATCAGCCAATAGGATTTTTTCTACCTTAATTCCGATTGGCTGATAGAATTCTATCAGCCAATCGGAATCTAAGAGATGCCATCTTGGATGACGTTACTTAAAGGTACCTTCATTCGTCTTTAGTCGTCGGATGAAGAGGATGCTCCGCGTTGCATGTCTTGAAGATGTACCCGCTCTGCTCCGGATGGATGAAGATAGAAGATGCCGTCTGGATGAAGACTTCTGCCCGTCTGGAGGACTACTTCGCCCGGCTTGGATGAAGACTTCTCCCGGCTTCGTTGAGGACTTTGGCCCAGCTTGGATGAAGACTTCTCCCGGTAAGTTGATCTTCAGGGGGTTAGTGTTAGGTTTTTTTAAGGGTATATTGGGTGGGTTTTATTTTTAGGTCAGGGTTTGGGCTTGCAAAAGAGCTAACTGCCCTTTTAAGGGCAATGCCCATCCAAATGCCCTTTTCAAGGCAATGGGGAGCTTAGTTTTTTTTAGATAGTATTTTATTTGGGGGTTTGGTTGTGTGGGTGGTGGGTTTTACTGTTGGGGGGTTGTTTGTATTTTTTTTTACAGGTAAAAGAGCTGATTAATTTGGGGCAATGCCCCGCAAAAGGCCATTTTAAGGGCTATTGGTAGTTTAGTTTAGGCTAGGGTTTTTTTTATTTTGGGGGGGCTTTTTTATTTTGATAGGGCTATTAGATTAGGTGTAATTAGTTTAAATATCTGTAATTTGTTTATTATTTTCTGTAATTTAGTTTTTTTTTTGTACTTCTAATTTCATTTAATTTAGGTAATTGTATTAAATTTAGTTAATTTATTTAATTACAGTGTAGTGTTAGGGTTAGGTTTTATTTTACAGGTACATTTTTATTTATTTTAGCTAGGTAGTTATTAAATAGTTAATAACTATTTAATAACTATTGTACCTAGTTAAAATAAATACAAACTTGCCTGTAAAATAAAAATAAACCCTAAGCTAGCTACAATGCAACTATTAGTTATATTGTAGCTAGCTTAGGGTTTATTTTATAGGTAAGTATTTAGTTTTAAATAGGAATAATGTAGTTAATGATAGTAATTTTCTTTAGATTTATTTAAATTATATTTAAGTTAGGGGGTGTTAGGGTTAGGCTTAGATTTAGGGGTTAATAACTTTAATATAGTGGCGGCGACATTGGGGCCCACAGATTAGGGGTTAATAAATGTAGGTAGGTGGCGTTGATGTTAGGGACGGCAGATTAGGGGTTAATAATATTTAACTAATGTCTGGGAGGCGGGAGTGCGGCAGTTTAGGGGGTAATATGTTTATTATGGTGTCAGCGACGTTGGGGGCGACCGAATAGGGGTTAATAAGTGTAGGTAGGTGGCGGCGACATTGGGGGCGGCAGATTAGGGGTTAATAAATCAAATGTAGGTGGCGGCGATGTTGGGGGCAGCAGATTAAGGGTTCATAAATATAATGTAGGTGGGGGTGGTGTCCGGAGCGGCAGATTAGGGGTTAAAAAATTTATTTTAGTGTTTGTGATGCGGGAGGGCCTCGATTTAGGGGTTAATAGGTAGTTTATGGGTGTTAGTGTACTTTTTAGCACTTTAGTTATGACTTTTATGTTACAGCGTTGTACCATAAAACTCTTAACTACTGACTTTAGAATGCGTTAGGGATCTTGACAGGGTAGGGTGTACCTCTCACTTTTTGGCCTCCCAAGACAGACTCGTAATATCAGCGCTATGGAAGTCCCATAGAAAAAAGACTACCGTATTGTCGTAAGGCCAAAGAAGACTCGTAATAGCAGTGGGTGTAAAAAAGCAGCGTTAGGACCTCTTAGCGCTGCTTTTTTACCCTAACGCACAACTCGTAATCTAGCCAATTGTTTTTCCAATAATACATTTTTTTTTTCTTTAAAAAGAGCTTTATTGAAAAAGAAAGATTTTAAATTTACAGCATATGAAATACATCTATTAGGGGAGTCAGATCCCATACATCAGGTATACAAATACATATGTCAATGTGGTACCAAATCAGAAAATGTTAGTGGGTATTGAGGTTCGGGTATGAAGCTCTGGTTTTTACCTTTTGGAACTCTTTATACAGATGATAGTTACAATGGTGTTTTTTTTTTTTTTTTTTTCCTTCTTAAACTACAAGGAGTGAGACAAAAACAAAAAGGAAGGAAAAGGACATATATACTTTAAATAGGACATATCACAATATCTATCTTCCTGAATACACAGTTTCAATATCAAAATAGTATCTGTATTTCACCCATAGTTATAACAATAAGTATTATGCGTATACAGGTCCGCACTTGCATCACATATCTCAGATAGCTGCCGTCTGAGATCTGAACGGTCGCTTTAGATGCGTCTGCTCCCAGGCAGGGAGGAAGAAAGAGGGAAAGAGGAGGGGGTGCTTTTCAAGTCAAGGGTTCAGCAATAAGAAAAGTAGGGGTTGAGGAGGGGGGGTGAGGGCATACATGGTCATGTGGAAAGGGTCATCTATAGGCTAAGTTAGCGATTCATCCAGGGAGTCCAGATAGTCCCATATGCATCAAGGCCATCTGACTGGAGGTAAAAATTCCTTTCCAAGTTAGCAAATGTGTCCATGAGTTTCACTACCTGTTGTATCTGTGGGGGGTCTCTCTGAGTCCAGGCTCTAGCTATTGCAAGTTTAGTTGCTGCAAATAGGAAAATAGCTAGCCTCTTTTGGTGTCCGGGGAGCGTTGAGGGAAAAATGTTTAGTAATGTATGTTTAGGGCTCAGTCTTAGGTCAATCTGTAGGGATGACAGTATCATATGAACATCTGTCCAGAGTGTATTAAGTTTCCGGCAGCTCCACCAAACGTAGAGATCAGCATCTGGCGGAATCCACCAGCATCTCGGAGAGTGTGTACCTATCATCTGGGATAGTCTCAGGGGTGTGTAGTGCCATCTCAATATCACATTCATATAGAGCTCCAAAGAATTAGCCCAATGTAGTGTTGATTTTGTTAATGAGATAGCACTGGCCCACTCGTTATTGGGTATTAACTCTCCCACATCTCCCCCCCAGGCCCTGAACTGCCAGGTTCTGTCTCCCGTAGTCTCCTTTAATATCATGTGATAGTGGATGGAGAGTGGTTTATCCACTCGTGATCCAGAAATCCAGTTTTATTATACATAATAAAAAAATAAACATAATAAAAAAATAAACAAAATCTAAAAACACAGTTGTGGACAATGGGACAGACTAAACGTAGTACTAAGGCGGGAGACACCAGGGAAAAATAACCGTGTAGGGATAAAATACTGATATTTATAGGACCTGTGTGTGAGTGACTAGTGGTGTGTTCTCACTTACTCCAATAGGGTACTGGTGGAAGCCTGTGTAAAAAAAACTAATAGTGCTTTACCACTCCCTCTAATATGAGGTTATTCGTGGTGTACTTAGTCAGATACCACTAAAGGGAATACAAAGTGATCAGTCGAATAATTCAGACAAATTATATCCCTTCAGTGGAAAGGCCGAACAGCACCCTAATAGTTAGTGGTTGTATTGGTAGCTAATGGTGGGAGCGGGGCTCCCATAAGCTTTTTCATGGCCGCTTGTTTTTTAATGCAAACTCCTCTTAAGTAGGCTTTTAGGGCAGCCCAAATAGTTTGATCCGATATTAGTGGGTCAAAGTTTATGGAGGAGCGGATAAGGGTCTTAAACTCTGGGTCTGACCATAGCTAAGCAGGCAGCTTCCACTGCGAGATCGACCCCTTCTGCATTGTTGTATCTATTGTGCATGTGAGTGCGTCATGGTCAGACCAGGAGCATGTTCGAATTTTGGTGTCCGTGATCTTATTTAAAGTCCAAGAGTCTGTCAGGAAGTAGTCTAGTCGAGAATATGAGTTATGCGGTCTAGAAAAGAATGTATAGTCAAGGGAGTCAGGGTGGCATGCTCTCTAAACATCAAAAAGGTCATATTGCAGTACTGCCTCTCTAAATTTACCCGCTGTGTTTTTTTTTTAAGAATCAACTATGAGTTTGAACATGTTTGTCTTGCGAGGGATCCAAGATCATATTAAAATCACTGCCAATGAGGACTGTCCCTATTTTAATGTTTTCAATCTTGTTCAGTAGAGACTTCAGGAAGGTGGCCTGGCCGACATTGGGAGCATATAGGTTGACCAAGGTGTATATCTGGCCATTCAGTTTACATATAAGGATAAAGTTTCTACCCTCTGGGTCAGAGTCCGCATAAATTTGCTCATAGCTAAGGTGTTTGTGAAGCAATATGGCCGTACCCCTTGTTTTATCTAAGTATGATGCTGATATGCATTGAGTATAGTACAGTGACCTAAAAGGGGCTGTATAGGAGGTCGACCAATGTGTTTCTTGCACAAATATCACTGAACTTTAGGGAGACAAATGTGAGGGATTCTGTAGTGGGTCTCATGATATATGTCAGTGTCGAGTAGGGGAGCATAGAGACAGAAAAGTCGCACCAAACAGAAGACACCGCCCAGAGGGATAGGGTGCAGAGCAAACAGAAGGAGAACATAGCCAAGGGAGGGGACCATGAAGATGAAAAAAGGTGGGGGGGAGAGAAAGGGAAAAGGAAGGTCGGACAAGGAAACTAACCTTCCCCCCTACCTGGGCATCCAGACAAAGCGGTGAATCAGCAAGGAGCTGATCTCTGAAACAGCAGCCTGTGCGAACCTATTCTATATCAAATGGGGTAGAAGTAAACACAGTTAGTTAGCTAAACACTGGAAACAAGTTACAATAATAATGAAACCAAACAACTTTAGTTAGAAATACAAACAGTAAAGGAAAAATGGTGGTGGCACTATTCACTGCCAATCAAGGAACTCGACTTGTTAAGAACTAAACATTCAAATTCCCTGATCTCTTATAATAAGAGAATACAAGGAAGGGGTTATTATATATGGATCCGAGAAGGATTCTACCGGAGTCCAAGCGGTCACTCCTGGGGGGGGGGGAAATGACAATATATTAGCGTCTTATAGCTCTCTATACAGAAAGAGGATAACCTTTCCTAAAGTGGGCATAGTCTAGTCTTGTTCTAGGGTTGCAAACTGCATACAGGCGGGGAGGGGGCGGGGGTTGGGAGAAAGTCCAAAGGTCTGCCACTGTATTTGGTCTCACTTATCAAGAAAAAGTTAGACCTGTGGTAATTTACGTCTGCTCTCAAACAGGAGAATGATAGTAGGTGTAATGAACCTCCCCCAGCATGACTAAAACTAACATCCTAGGAATACATGGGGAATGTATAGGTCTCCCACTATATGGACCTCCTCTGCCTAGTTCCAACTGTTTTACAGCCATTAGGATACCCCTAACTAACTTAAGACTACAATGCGTTGATAGCTTTGTGTTAGGTAACCTGGCATCTCATTGCTTCCTGTGGGCTAAGGACAGGTTATGGCATTTATTTAAATAAGCTAGTACCCTATGAATATCTATATAGGAGAACTACTGTTAGGGACCATGGCTAAATTCTCAGGTTGCAGCGGAGGAGTAGCAAACCTAATTGCAAATATTTAGCATGAATTGTCAAGCTGGAATCTAGTTTCACCTGTATGAAGTTAGGCCTATCTCAGCAGAGGTAATAGCAAACAGGATAGCATTTCATATACCAGTTAGTCCCCGAACCCCCATCCCCGCCCACCCAAGAGGTGTCATCCAGGGCACACTGGTCTCAAAAGCGACCATATCAAAACTAGTGGTGGTCCCTGGACCCCGCCCACTGCACCCGCCACCCCCACATGAAGTATATAAACAACATTTTTAGAATACTAAGACATATAAGACATAAACTTTTACAACAGTTATTACTCAAGCATTCATTAAACAGTAAGAAACATGAAGCTGGAACTTTTACAAAGGATACTACGTAATCTTGATTGTTTTGATCCCCTTGTTGAACCAATAATGGAAAAAGGGGAAAAGGGAGGACCAATATATATCAATCTATAGTAGTTCACAAAGCAGCCAAAGTCCCTTCATCCTGAGCCCGAGGACTCTTGGGAGTTGCATGCTGGTAGGCGTCGTGGCCTAGGACTCCATTCCCGGGCCCCCGCACGGAATGCCCCAGGCATTTCCGACCTCTGGTTGATGGGAGCTGGGAGTGGAGATCCCATGTTTTCAGGAGGTCCATTCCCGTCTCTAGGGAAGTGATTTTTATGGGTTTGTCCATTTCTGCTCACTATTACCTTAGTCGGGTAGCCCCATCTGTAATGGATGTTATGTTGTCTGAGGACCTGGGTAATGGGGCCAAAGGATCTGCGCTTTTGCAGAGTGCACTGAGAGAGGTCAGGGGAAAACGTAACTGATTGGAATTTATCTGGGAGTTGAGGTTTTCTAGCCAGTTCTTGTAAGATTTTCTCTTTATGTGTAAAAAAGTGGATCCTGGCAAGAATATCTCTCGGTTTGTCTGCGGGTACATTCGGGGGTCTAGGAATTCTGTGAATTGTCTATAAAAAAATTTGGGCTCTCGATATCTTTGAGGAGGATCTTGCAAAGTTCAGTGGCATAACTTTCCAAGTCTGTAGGTAGAATATCTTCAGGGACACCTCTGAACCTCAGATTATTACGCCTGGATCTGTCCTCTAGGTCCGAAAGTTTTAACTCCAAGTCAGATATCTGAAGAGCCAGATTCTGTGAATAGGATAGTAGTTTTTCTTGATCTACAGCAAAATCTTGTTGTTTTCTCTCAAGGGTGTTAGTCCTCTCCCCTATGGCTGTGATATCTCTGCGAAGTTCTGCAGCAGATCCCTTTATAGCAATGGTTAAAGTGTCCTGCAATGCATTAATGCGCTGTGTGAGGGTGTCCACTATGTTTGCGACCATGTCAGTAGATGCATGGCCAGTTGTTTCTGAAAGAGAGGTCATTAAATCTTAAAAGTGAGCTCGGGGCAGCATTATTTTCCTCTCTAACTAGTGCGGTCGTTTGCAAGCTACTAGCTCTGAAGTGATCCATTACCGATTGCTTGAGCACTGAGGTGGATTTTACCCTTCTTTTATTAGGATTTGGCATAGCAAACAACCAATTAGGTGGGCTATGGCTGCGTTGATAAGCAATTAACTTTGTAGCTCCAGCATGTGATATGAGTAATTTTAGAGCTTATGGACCATGAGTGCCCCCCAGAGTGCCCATCGGCCTTTACACTCTATTCCATCCTCTCTGGTCCAAGGCTTTTCAGGAAGACAATGAGCATTTCACAATGGCAATGTAAGTACTATCTGAAAGCACCATTTTCCTCTCTAACTAGTGCGGTAGTTTGCAAGCTACTAGCTCTGAAGTGATCCATTACCGATTGCTTGAGCACTGAGGTGGATTATACCCTTCTTTTATTAGGATTTGGCATAGCAAACAACCAATTAGGTGGGCTATGGCTGCGTTGATAAGCAATTAACTTTGTAGCTCCAGCATGTGATATGAGTAATTTTAGAGCTTATGGACCATGAGTGCCCCCCAGAGTGCCCATCGGCCTTTACACTCTATTCCATCCTCTCTGGTCCAAGGCTTTTCAGGAAGACAATGAGCATTTCACAATGGCGATGTAAGTACTATCTGAAAGCACCAGGTCATCTTAAGGTGCGGAACCCAGGTCAGATGGGATGTGTAATGTGAAAGGAGGGTGTCTACCCTTTGCTTTGGGCTCAAACTTTTGTGGGTAGTCCAGCCTAAAGTTAGCTGCTTAATGGAGGGGTTGGCCTAGGTAGCTAAGCAAGTCTCTCTCCTGGGGAGGTGCTCCTTCTGAGCAATGTAGGGCAAAGGAAAGAGGGTATGACCCATGGGCAAAAGGGCCAACGAGAAAGGAAGGAGAGAGACCAATTGCTCAATTTCTATTGTCACCCCCTTGTGTACTAATTTATTGCTGGAGATGCAAAGCGTTGTTCATAAATAAGGTGGCAGTTAACAAGCGTGTTTCTTGGAATATAACTTGCTTGGAGGATCCCTAGTCTTTACAGACACTCTGCCTCTCTCCTGGGGAAGGTGCTGTCTCGGGGCAGGTGCGGAAAAAGGAGCTTAGTATATGACCCGTAGGCAAGAAGGGACGACGGGAAAGGGAGGAGAGAGGGCAGTAGGTGCAGATGATCAAGTGCCTTGCTCTTCTGAGGATTTAGCTAGGTTTGTAAGGTAGAGCTCCAATGTCAGTCCCTGATATAACCACTTGTAACAGGGTACTTCAGCTTGAATGTGTAGAAAATGTCCTACTATACATGGAGAGAGTGTGACTCAGATATGGAATATTTAGAACCAGAGAGAAAGGTATTATGCCTCTTCTGCCATCAAGGCCTTGTTATATGAATTTTTATCAGGGTAAAAGGAGCATAGAGGTGCCGAGTGCTAGTGTGTAAAATCTGCTGGCTGGGGCAAAAATGACCTCAAAAGTTAGTCTAAAAAGTCCTATGGACACCACTATGGGTCAGATAAGAGCCTTATAGATATTAAGCGAAGCTTGAAGTATATGGTAGTCTGCTTAATGATAATGCATCACATAAGGAATGTGTGCAGACTTACCATTACGGAACTTCCTGAGTAAGGCCTCTTCTGCAGCGGGAGTAAGTGTGGTATTCAGGCTGATGTATTGCCTGTCAGCTCCCTGCTGCGATCCAGAGGTTGTGTGTGCCTGTCCTCAGTGGCGTGTGTGTAGCGTCGATGTATGGAGGTTTTCCCCTAAAGTGGCTTGCGTTGATGTGTAAGGGCTGCATGGTGATCCTCCCAGGATGCTACAGCTGATGTCAGCAACCCTCGAACAGGGACTTTATGTTCCTCTGGATCCGTCTCTGATCGGATCCGTACCGCACCGGTAGGTACTTGCTCACAGTCAAAGGCTGGGATCTCAGGGAGGTCCATCCAAGCACTGAGGATGATCTTCACTAACTGGCGCCAAAGGGAGCTGGAGGGGGCCCGATAGTTAGCCGACCGGTGTATCCAGGAGAGTTACAGAGCTCTTTCCCTCCGCTTTTTCTGCTCCACTGCAGCGATAGGTATTCTGGAGTTGGGGAGAGTTGGGATGTGGTTCCCGGAGCTCATTAATGGTGCGTCTGCCCTGTAGTGTGGCAAGCTCCGACCCCTCAATAATAAACTTTTATTTTAATTTTAATATGTATGAAAATAAGTGAAATACTTTTCATATATATATACAGTATACCGATTGTCAGGAACAGAACTACAGGGTGTGCAGAGGACGTAACTGCGACGAGGCCCCTAAGGGTGGGGGTCCAGCTTAAAAAAAAAAAAAAAATGTTTTCCAATAAAAAACTTTGACCTGCCACTGCCTGCACTGATATCATGTGAGTGCGACGTAATGCTTCACTAGTGTCTCTGTCTCTGACTACAGGGGTTAGTGTTTCTGTTTTACCCATTGGTGTTTATGTGTGTGTGTGTGTGTGTGTATGTATGTATGTGACTGTGTGTGTATTTATGCATGTATGTGTGTGTGTGTGTGTGTGTGTGTATGTTTGTGGAACCAGCAAATTACAGACCTTGTTACTACAGCATGGGGGGGCTGGGGGTAATCAGTGTCATTATACAGAACCCCTATATACAGTACGGGGGGGGTGGACCATGTCACAGACTACTGTGGTCACTATATAAAGTACTGGGACGGGTAGGGTCAGGCCAGCCATCTCACCGGCAGATTACAGACTGTGTTACTAACTCACTATATTCAGTACTGGTGGGTTAAACAGTGTCACTATATACAGTAATAGGGGATCAGACCATCTCACAGACCGTGGGTACAGCGTACCTCCTTTCGCAGACATGTAATATGATTCACATTTTTTTCCCTGTGTTAAATGTAAAAAAAAAAAGATATGTATCAAATTCACCTTTTTTTTTTTGGGGGGGGGGCTTCTTAGATTCTTGCACCTGGGCCCTGTGGTTTCTAGTTACCCCTCTGCCAATTGTCATTGGCTCACCCAAGTGTTGAGTTAGAAACCAGAAGTGCATTGCTGTTCCTTCAAAAAATTATACCAAGAGAATGAAGCAAATTAGATAATAGAAGTAAATTAGAAAGTTGTTTAAAATTGTATTCTCTATCTGAATCATGAAAGAAACGTTTTGGGTTTCATGTCCCTTTAAGTCACTATTTGTAATTTGAGAGCTAAAAGCGCTCCCAGCACTATCCATAAAAAGTAAAGGGCATGTAAAAAAAATGTTGATATGTTTGCTTCCCTACTTTGATGAGATTTTGGAGCAATCTTATTAAAAGCTTTATGAGGCCCTGGCAGGTTATGTGTACCCTCTAGATGCAAGTGATACACCTAATTTTGTACTCATAACTTGTAATATGGTACCTACTTCCTCCGCAAACTCCTGCATACCGACAGTGGATGACATCCAGCCAACCACATTGGAGGGGGGGGGGAGAGAGCTCCCTATGGCACTAGAGTGGCAAACTCCTCCTCAAGATACCTCAGATGTGAAGGTGATGTGCTTATGTCCCAGTCCAACTATGTTGGGTTGTGTTGAAATAGCAGAGGAGACAAATCAGGACACCACACTAGAGTCTTTTTAAAAGTAGAGCATGTGCACTGCTGGTGGTGGAGAGATCTTAAACCATTCTACAAATCATACTGAGAGCCAAATAACAAGGAGAGCTTCTACTGGAGGATTCAGCTTTGGTTGAAATAGGTGTTATGTGCACGTCTACCTTATTGCCTTTAAGTAAGGATTTTGCCATTATAATATCGAAGGTACTGTACTAAAAGATGGATTAAGAATTGTGTGACACTGTGCATTTTAAGCAGATTGGTGTAGGTTGCTACATAGAATTCTGAGTTGCTTTACATAGCTTGCATATTTCATACTGTTCTTTTTTAGGAATCTGCATGCTTTATTGTGATGTTCTTTTAGTCTAGGGTACACACCGCTTTATAGCTCTAACGTATATATTGGGTTAACTTGTGCTGAATACAGAGATTCATTCTTTAAATTAGCTCTATCCAAACCAACAATGTATAACCTGCTTATTCCTAACCCCCACAATATATTTTCCTAGATTACATTTAGTTACAGTGCTCTCAATAGATGATGAGAATAAAAAAATTGCGTAAAAGTCTCAAAGTGAAGTTAAAACAATAGATACTGTACTGATCCCCTGGGTCCTTCGAGTCACCAAAATTATATTATATCAATACAGCCTTTGCTTTGGGTAGGGTTAAAGATGCTGCTCAGCGTTCTCAGGTAAACAATGTACATGTGTATTGCAGGTTGAAAATAAAGTTTTCTCTTGTAAGATGTATCCAGTCCACGGATCATCCATTACTTGTGGGATATTCTCCTTCCCAACAGGAAGCTGCAAGAGGATCACCCACAGCAGAGCTGTCTATATAGCTCCTCCCCTAACTGCCACTACCAGTCATTCTCTTGCAGCTCTCGACAAGATAGGAAGTAGCTAGAGAGATGTGGTGAATTTATGTAGTTTATCTTCAATCAAAAGTTTATTATTTTCAAATGGTACCGGAGTTGTACTGTTTTAGCCTCAGGCAGAAAGTTGAAGAAGAGTCTGCCTGTGGTTTTTGATAATCTTAGCAGGTTGTAACTAAGATCCATTGCTGTTCTCACACATAACTGAAGAGATGAGGTAACTTCAGCTGGGGGAATGGCGTGCAGGGTCTCCTGCTATGAGGTATGTGCAGTTTAAATTTTTCTAGAGAAATGAATATGCTAGAAAATGCTGTCGGATTTATTTAAGGTAAGCCTGATTACAGTGATTTAATAACGACTAGTATCATGCTTGCTGTAAAAGGTAATATTCTTATTACTTTCTCACATTACTGAAAATAAGATAACGTTTGCTGGAAGTGTTTAAATGTTTTTTTTTCTACATATTGGTGATAAAACTTTATTGGGGCCCAGTTTTTTCCACATGGCTGGCTAGATTTTGCCTAGGGATAGTTTTTTATGGCCCTCTCACTGTGAGTACAGGTTGGGAGGGGCCTAATTTCAGGCCTAAATCGTGCAGTAGTTTTTGCAGCTTGAGACTTCCAGCTTCCCTGAAGGAGTCCCCTGAACACTTTGGACCTCTACAAAGGGTTTTTGTGCCTTCAAAAGTCGTTGTATGGGCAGGTAGGGCCACAGCAGAGCTGTGGCAGTTTGTTGTGACTGTTAAAAAATGTTTATATCGTTTTTTTGATCCAGTTTTGAAACTAAGGGGTTAATCATCCATTTGCAAGTGGGTGCAATGCTCTGTTAGTCTATTATACACACTGTAAAAATATCGTAAGATTTACTGCTTTTTATCACTGTTTTTCAATTTCTGACAAAATTTGTTTCTCTTAAAGGCACAGTACCGTTTTTATTTTTTGCTTGTTTACATTTATCAAAGTGTTTTCCAAGCTTGCTGGTCTCATTGCTAGTCTGTTTAAACATGTCTGACATAGAGGAAACTCCTTGTTCATTATGTTTAGAAGCCATTGTGGAAACCCTTCTTAGAATGTGTACCAAATGTACTGATTTTACTTTATAAAGATCATATTCTGTCTTTAAAAGATTTATCACCAGAGGAAATTGACAAGGGGGAAGTTATGCTGACTAACTCGCCCCACGTGTCAGAACCTTTGACTCCCGCTCAAGGGACTCCCGCTCAAGTGGCGCCAAGTACATCTAGCGCGCCCATGGCGTTTACTTTACAAGACATGGCGGCAGTTATGGATCATACCCTTACAGCGGTATTGCCCAAACTACCAGGGTTACAAGGTGTAACATATCTCAGCCTAATGTCACTATCCCTTTAAGAAATCCTTCTCTGACTGCTGCATTTGGGCAGTATTCACATTCAGCTTGCTTGCCTGCCTGATTAATCATTCATGCACCTGATTACCTCAGCCTCTTTTTAAGCCTTCTCAGGTCTAATGTGCTTGGCATTAACATTGAAGTTGTGATCCTGAACAACAGAGGTCTGTGACTGTTTCCTGTATGAATTTACCAACTATTTCAACCTACAGCATTTTCTATTCCAATGCCTAAAATCATCAAATCGCAAGTATCCAAATTATTCCATTTTCTGTTTCCTGGACACTGCTACTTAACAAACTCAGAACTTTATTATAAATCAAGCATACTTTTGGTTATCATCACTCTCTAATTTCAACACCATCTTACTCAGAACTTTATAACTATTTCTCTGCTGCAAGTTGTCATTGCTGAAATATCCTGCTGCAAATATGTTAACATATTCTGAACCCTGCATCTATGTGTTCAATTAAAAGCTTTCATGTGATTCTCCAATATATGTTCAAACAGTAATTGATGCCTTAAACTTAACTTTCACCTGTGCTGCTCTGCTAATTACTGACATACAGCTCTTTATAATATTATATACTGTGAGCCTGCAACAAACCGTCCGCTAGATTTGGAGTTTTGTCGGTAACGACCCGAAAAACTAACGCCGGCTTTTTTCTGGCCGCACCATAAAAATAACTCTGGTATTGAGAGTCCACATAAAGGCTGCGTTAGGCTCCAAAAAAGGAGCGTAGAGCATTTTTAACGCAGCTTCAACTCTCAATACCAGAGTTGCTTACGGACGTGGCCAGCCTCAAAAACGTGCTCGTGCACGATTCCCCCATAGGAAACAATGGGCCTGTTTGAGCTGAAAAAAAACCTAACACCTGCAAAAAGCCGCGTTCAGCTCTTAACGCAGCCCCATTGTTTGCTATGGGGAAACACTTCCTACGTCTGCACCTAACACTCTAACATGTACCCCGAGTCTAAACACCCCTAACCTTACACTTATTAACCCCTAATCTGCCGCCCCTGCTATCGCTGACACCTGCATTTTATTTTTAACCCCTAATCTGCCGCTCCGTAAACCGCCGCTACTTACATTATCCCTATGTACCCCTAATCTGCTGCCCCTAACACCACCGACCCCTATATTATATTTATTAACCCCTAATCTGCCCCCCACAATGTCGCAGCCAGCTACCTACAATAATTAACCCCTAATCTGCCGACCGCAAAGCGCCGCCACCTACGTTATCCTTATGTACCCCTAATCTGCTGCCCCTAACACCGCCGACCCCTGTATTATATTTATTAACCCCTAATCTGCCCCCCACAATGTCGCCTCCACCTGCCTACACTTATTAACCCCTAATCTGCCGACCGGAGCTCACCGCTATTCTAATAAATGTATTAACCCCTAAAGCTAAGTCTAACCCTAACACTAACACCCCCCTAAGTTAAATATAATTTACATCTAACGAAATTAATTAACTCTTATTAAATAAATTATTCCTATTTAAAGATAAATACTTACCTGTAAAATAAATCCTAATATAGCTACAATATAAATTATAATTATATTATAGCTATTTTAGGATTAATATTTATTTTACAGGTAACTTTGTATTTATTTTAACCAGGTACAATAGCTATTAAATAGTTAAGAACTATTTAATAGCTAAAATAGTTAAAATCATTACAAAATCACCTGTAAAATAAATACTAACCTAATTTACAATTAAACCTAACACTACACTATCAATAAATTAATTAAATAAACTACCTACAATTACCTACAATTAACCTAACACTACACTATCAATAAATTAATTAAATACAATTCCTACAAATAAATACAATTAAATAAACTAGCTAAAGTACAAAAAATAAAAAAGAACTAAGTTACAAAAAATAAAAAAATATTTACAAACATAAGAAAAATATTACAACAATTTTAAACTAATTACACCTACTCTAAGCCCCCTAATAAAACAACATAGCCCCCCAAAATAAAAAAAGCCCTACCCTATTCTAAATTACAAAAGTTAAAAGCTCTTTTACCTTACCAGCCCTGAACAGGGCCCTTTGCGGGGCATGCCCCAAGAAGTTCAGCTCTTTTGCCTGTAAAAAAAAACATACAATACCCCCCCCAACATTACAACCCACCACCCACATACCCCTAATCTAACCCAAACCCCCCTTAAATAAACCTAACACTAAGCCCCTGAAGATCATCCTACCTTGTCTTCACCTCACCGGGTATCACCGATCCGTCCTGGCTCCGATATCTTCATCCAACCCAAGCGGGGGCTAGACATCCACTGAAGAAGTCCAGAAGAGGGTCCAAAGTCTTCATCCTATCCGGGAAGAAGAGGCGATCCGAACCGGCAACCATCTTGATCCAAGCCGCATCTTCTATCTTCATCCGATGACGACCGGCTCCATCCTGAAGACCTCCACCGCGGACCCATCTTCTTCCGGCGACGTCCAACTGAAGAATGACGGTTCCTTTAAGGGACGTCATCCAAGATGGCGTCCCTCGAATTCCGATTGGCTGATAGGATTCTATCAGCCAATCGGAATTAAGGTAGGAATATTCTGATTGGCTGATGGAATCAGCCAATCAGAATCAAGTTCAATCCGATTGGCTGATCCAATCAGCCAATCAGATTGAGCTCGCATTCTATTGGCTGTTCCGATCAGCCAATAGAATGCGAGCTCAATCTGATTGAAGGTAAAAGAGCTTTTAACTTTAGTAATTTAGAATAGGGTAGGGCATTTTTTATTTTGGGGGGCTTTGTTGTTTTATTAGGGGGCTTAGAGTAGGTGTAATTAGTTTAAAATTGTTGTAATATTTTTCTTATGTTTGTAAATATTTTTTTATTTTTTGTAACTTAGTTCTTTTTTATTTTTTGTACTTTAGCTAGTTTATTTAATTGTATTTATTTGTAGGAATTGTATTTAATTAATTTATTGATAGTGTAGTGTTAGATTAATTGTAGGTAATTGTAGGTAGTTTATTTAATTAATTTATTGATAGTGTAGTGTTAGGTTAATTGTAGGTAATTGTAGGTAGTTTATTTAATTAATTTATTGATAGTGTAGTGTTAGGTTTAATTGTAACTTAGGTTAGTATTTATTTTACAGGTTATTTTGTAATTATTTTAACTATTTTAGCTATTAAATAGTTCTTAACTATTTAATAGCTATTGTACCTGGTTAAAATAAATACAAAGTTACCTGTAAAATAAATATTAATCCTAAAATAGCTATAATATAATTATAATTTATATTGTAGCTATATTAGGATTTATTTTACAGGTAAGTATTTATCTTTAAATAGGAATAATTTATTTAATAAGAGTTAATTAATTTAGTTAGATGTAAATTATATTTAACTTAGGGGGGTGTTAGTGTTAGGGTTAGACTTAGCTTTAGGGGTTAATACATTTATTAGAGTAGCGGTGAGCTCCAGTCGGCAGATTAGGGGATAATTATTAAAGTTAGGTGTCGGCGATGTTAGGGAGGGCAGATTAGGGGTTAATACTATTTATTATAGGGTTAGTGAGGCGGATTAGGGGTTAATAACTTTATTATAGTAGCGCTCAGGTCCGCTCGGCAGATTAGGGGTTAATAAGTGTAGGCAGGTGGAGGCGACGTTGAGGGGGGCAGATTAGGGGTTAATAAATATAATATAGGGGTCGGCGGTGTTAGGGGCAGCAGATTAGGGGTACATAAGTATAACGTAGGTGGCGGCGCTTTGCGGTCGGCAGATTAGGGGTTAATTATTGTAGGCAGGTGGCGGCGACGTTGTGGGGGGCAGATTAGGGGTTAATAAATATAATACAGGGGTCGGCGGTGTTAGGGGGAGCAGATTAGGGGTACATAAGGATAACGTAGGTGGCGGTCGGCAGATTATGGGTTAAAAAAATGTATTCAAGCGTCGGCGATGTGGGGGGACCTCGGTTTAGGGGTACATAGGTAGTTTATGGGTGTTAGTGTACTTTAGAGTACAGTAGTTAAGAGCTTTAGAAACCGGCGTTAGCCCAGAAAGCTCTTAACTACTGACTTTTTTCCTGCGGCTGGAGTTTTGTCGTTAGATGTCTAACGCTCACTTCAGAAACGACTCTAAATACCGGAGTTAGAAAGATCCCATTGAAAAGATATAATACGCAATTTACGTAAGGGGATCTGCGGTATGGAAAAGTCGCGGCTGAAAAGTGAGCGTTAGACCCTATTTTGAGTGACTCCAAATACCGGCGGTAGCCTAAAACCAGCGTTAGGAGCCTCTAACGCTGGTTTTCACGGCTAACGCCAAACTCCAAATCTAGGTCCAAGTTTGCATCTAAATGCACAAACAGTAATTAATGCCTAAACTTGCAGCTTGTCTAAGTACTTGTGCAGCTGTGCTTAAACTCTGACATACAGCTTTATATAATATTATGTACTGTGAACCTGCAACAAACCTTAGTTTGCATCTAAGTGTCAATCTTTTACTAGATTACTCTGAAGCCTGAACATTCCACATTGCTATATTTTTTCTCTCATTGAATCCTGCAGTTACTTCTATTAACTAACTATAAGTCACAGTGAAGTCAGAATATATTGTATACAAATGCTGCACTCTCCATTTATTCTACAATAACTTCTAGCAACTATGAATCACAGAATATCATCTATCCACGTCCAGGATACTCTTCCCCGGGTCAGGGGTCGGTGTCTTCAAATCCCTACCACTGCCCGAGGGTCTGTGTCCTGAGCGCATGTACACCGGATCATGACACAAGGAAAGCAAGACAGCTCTGGGACTAGAAAAAATACAGAGCTCTCTGACGCTTTAGTAGCTATGTCTGATATCCCCTCACAATATGCAGAAGCTGAGGCAGGAGAGTGATTTTTCTGACTCAGGGAAGATGCTTCAACCTGATTCTGATATGTCTACATTTAAATTTAAGCTTGAACACCTCCGCGTGTTGCTCAGGGAGGTTTTAGCTACTCTGGATGACTGTGACACCATTATAGTGCCAGAGAAATTGTGTAGATTGGATAAATACTATGCAGTGCCTGTTTACACTGATGTTTTTCCAATACCTAAAAGGTTTTCAGAAATTATTACTAAGGAATGGGATAGACCAGGTGTACCGTTCTCTCCCCCTCCTATTTTTAAGAAAATGTTTCCAATAGATGCCGCTACACGGGACTTATGGCAAACGGTCCCTAAGGTGGAGGGAGCAGTTTCTACCCTAGCTAAGCGTACAACTATTCCCGTCGAGGACAGTTGTGCTTTCCTAGATCCAATGGATAAAAAGTTAGAGGGTTACCTTAAGAAAATGTTTATTCAACAAGGTTTTATTCTCCAGCCTCTTTCATGCATTGCCCCGGTCACTGCTGCTGCGGCCTTCTGGTTTGAGTCTCTGGAAGAGGACTTACAGGTAGAAACTCCACTGGATGATATACTTGACAAGCTTAAAGCACTTAAGCTAGCCAATTCATTTATTTCTGACGCCGTTGTTCATTTAACCAAACTAACGGCTAAGAACTCAGGTTTTGCTATACAGGCGCGTAGGGCGCTATGGCTTAAATCCTGGTCAGCTGACGTTACTTCAAAGTCTAAGCTTCTCAACATTCCCATCAAGGGGCAGACCCTATTCGGGCCTGGAATGAAGGAGATCATTTCTGATATTACTGGAGGAAAAGGTCATGCCCTTCCTCAGGATAGGTCTAATAAATTAAGGACCAAACAAACTAATTTTCATGCCTTTTGAAACTTTAAGACGAGCGCAGCATCAACTCCCTCTAATGCAAAACAAGAGGGAAATTTTGCCCAGTCCAAGCCGGTCAGGAGACCTAACCAGGCCTGGAACAAAGGTAAGCAGGCCAAGAAGCCTGCTGCTGCCTCTAAGACAGCATGAAAGATCAGCCCCCGATCCGGTAACAGATCTAGTAGGGGGCAGACTTTCTCTCTTCGCCCAGGCTTGGGCAAGAGATGTCCAGGATACCTGGGCATTGGAAATTGTGTCCCAGGGATATCTTCTGGACTTCAAAGCTTCTTCCCCAAAAGGAAGATTTCACCTCTCACAATTATCTGCAGACCAGATAAAGAGAGAGGCATTCTTACATTGTGTTCAAGACCTCCTAGTTATGGGAGTGATCCACCCAGTTCCAAAGGAGGAACAGGGGCAAGGCTTCTATTCAAATCTCTTTGTGGTTCCCAAGAAAGAGGGAACCTTCAGACCAATCTTAGATCTCAAGATCCTAAACAAATTTCTCAGGGTCCCATCTTTCAAGATGGAGACTATTCGAACCATCCTACCTATGATCCAGGAGGGTCAATACATGACTACTGTGGACTTAAAGGATGCTTATCTTCACATTCCGATACACAAAGATCATCATCGGTTTCTCAGGTTCGCCTTCCTAGACAGGCATTACCAGTTTGTGGCTCTTCCCTTTGGGTTAGCTACGGCACCAAGAATCTTTACGAAGGTCCTAAGGCCGCGGGGCATAGCAGTAGCCCCTTACTTAGACGACATTCTGATACAGGCGTCGAATTTCCAAATTGCCAAGTCCCATACGGACATTGTTCTGGCATTCCTGAGGTCTCATGGGTGGAAAGTGAACAAAAAGAAGAGTTCTCTATCCCCTCTCACAAGAGTTTCCTTCCTGGGAACTCTGATAGATTCTGTAGAAATGAGGATTTACCTGACAGAGGACAGGTTGTCAAAACTTCTAAATTCCTGCCGTGTTCTTATACTTCTCGCCCTTCGGTGGCTCAGTGTATGGAAGTAATCGGCTTAATGGTAGCGGCAATGGACATAGTTCCGTTTGCCCGCCTACATCTCAGACCGCTGCAACTCTGCATGCTCGGTCAGTGGAATGGGGATTACACAGATTTGTCCCCTCTACTAAATCTGGATCAAGAGACCAGGGATTCTCTTCTCTGGTGGCTATCCCGGGTCCATCTGTCCAAAGGTATGACCTTCCGCAGGCCAGATTGGACAATAGTAACAACAGATGCCAGCCTTTTGGGCTGGGGTGCAGTCTGGAACTCTCTGAAGGCTCAGGGGTCGTGGACTCAGGAGGAGGCACTCCTTCCAATAAACATTCTGGAACTAAGAGCGATATTCAATGCTCTTCAGGCTTGGCCTCAGCTAGCGGCAGTGAGGTTCATCAGATTTCAGTCGGACAACATCACGACTGTAGCTTACATCAACCATCAAGGGGGAACAAGGAGTTCCCTAGCGATGTTAGAGGTTTAAAAGATAATTCAATGGGCAGAGATTCACTCTTGCCATCTATCAGCTATCCATATCCCAGGAGTAGAGAACTAGGAGGCAGATTTTCTAAGTCGTCAGACTTTTCATCCGGGGGAGTGGGAGCTCCATCCGGAGGTGTTTGCACAGTTGATTCAATGTTGGGGCAAACCAGAACTGGATCTCATGGCATCTCGCCAGAATGCCAAGCTTCCTTGTTACGGATCCAGGTCCAGGGATCCCAAGGCAGCGCTGATAGATGCTCTAGCAGCGCCTTGGTCCTTCAACCTGGCTTATGTGTTTCCACCGTTTCCTCTGCTCCCTCGTCTGATTGCCAAGATCAAACAGGAGAGAGCATCGGTAATTTTGATAGCACCTGCGTGGCCACGCAGGACTTGGTATGCAGATCTGGTGGACATGTCATCCTTTCCACCATGGACTCTGCCTCTGAGGCAGGACCTTCTACTTCAGGGTCCTTTCAACCATCCAAATCTAATTTCTCTGCGGCTGACTGCTTGGAGATTGAACGCTTGATTTTATCAAAGCGTGGTTTCTCCGAGTCGGTCATTGATACCTTAATACAGGCGCGAAAGCCTGTCACCAGGAAAATCTATCATAAGATATGGTGTAAATATCTTCATTGGTGTGAATCCAAGGGTTACTCATGGAGTAAGGTCAGGATTCCTAGGATATTATCTTTTCTCCAAGAAGGATTGGAGAAGGGTTTGTCAGCTATTTCCTTAAAAGGACAGATTTCTGCTCTGTCTATTCTTTTGCACAAACGTCTGGCTGAGGTTCCAGACGTGCAGTCGTTTTGTCAGGCTTTAGTCAGAATCAAGCCTGTGTTTAAACCTTAAATTTAGTTCTTAAGGTTCTTCAAGGGGTTCCGTTTGAACCTTTGCATTCCAACCTGGTTTTTTACCTAAGGTAGTATCTAATAAAAATATCAATCAGGAGATTGTTGTACCGTCACTGTGTCCTAATCCTTCTTCAAAGAAGGAACGTCTTTTACACAATCTTGACGTGGTTCGTGCTTTAAAGTTTTATTTACAAGCTACTAAAGATTTTCGTCAAACATCTGCATTGTTTGTTGTCTACTCTGGACAGAGGAGAGGCCAAAAAGGCTTCGGCAACCTCTCTTTCTTTTTGGCTAAGGAGTATAATACGCTTAGCTTATGAGACTGCTGGCCAGTAGCCTCCTGAAAGGATTACAGCTCATTCTACTAGAGCGGTAGCTTCCACATGGGCTTTTAAAAATGAGGCTTCTGTTGAACAGATTTGTAAGGCGGCGACTTGGTCTTCGCTTCATACTTTTTCAAAGTTCTATAAATTTGATACTTTTGCTTCTTCGGAGGCTATTTTTGGGAGAAAGGTCTTGCAGGCAGTGGTGCCTTCCGTTTAAGCACCTGCCTTGTCCCTTCCTTCATCCGTGTCCTATAGCTTTGGTATTGGTATCTCATAAGTAATGGATGATCCGTGGACTGGATACACTTTACAAGAGAAAACATAATTTATGCTTACCTGATAAATTTATTTCTCTTGTGGTGTATCCAGTCCACGGCCCACCCTGTCATTTTAAGGCAGGTGTTTTTTTTATTTTTAAACTACAGTCACCACTGCATCCTATAGTTTCTCCTTTCTCTTGCTTGTCTTTGGTCGAATGACTGGTAGTGGCAGTTAGGGGAGGAGCTATATAAACAGCTCTGCTGTGGGTGATCCTCTTGCAGCTTCCTGTTGGGAAGGAGAATATCCCACAAGTAATGGATGATCCGTGGACTGAATACACCACAAGAGAAATAAATTTATCAAGTACGCATTAATTTTTTTTTGCACGCTAGTGAAAGCCGACATGAGCTAACTTTAGGATTTCATATATCGCGACCGCGTTAACTTCTCCCTATAGACTTCAGAGGAGCGTGCAAACTAAAAAAACTTATCGCTCGCACGCTAACCTGACATACATTAGACTATCTGCGCTAACCCAAAGGTAGCTCTGAATATTTCACATTCCAATGTTCTTCACATAGAAGAGACTGTTCTATTTATTTTTAAATATATATTTCTATATATATCTGATGTACTGTTTGTAAAATATATATCTATTCCTATATATCTATATGCATATATACAGGTATATATATAGGAATATCTATTTAAAATGTGAAGAACATTGGAATGTAAGATATTTAAAGTAAATACACATTAAAACACATGATTAAATATTAAAATTGATTAACAAGGATTTTCTTGTTTTCAGGTATTTGGGTGGAAAGGACTCTATATGTATACATGTGTTTATATATATGTATTATATACTCCTTTCTATTCAAATACCATATACCTTTTAATCTTTATAAAAAAATAATAATGTTTATATGAATAATTTTTATAAAGATAGAATATATATGAGTGTAACACTTTATTGTAATGAATTTATGTTTTGTTTGGTGCAACTTTTATATTTAGCCCTATTTAGCGGTCACATTTACTTTCAACTTCTAATATGAGCACAAGTTAGCTCAACACAATATTTCAATATCACGCACACTAATGTTAGAGTGCCACTTGTAATCTAGCCATTAGTGTGTTAGGAGCCATTTGGAATTACATATGTCAAAATTTTGTCATAGATACAGCTGTGTCCTATGTCTATTATATATTATATATCCTTCTCATAATGAGCTAGATCATGAGTGGTGCGTGAGCGAAAAGGGGTTTATCGCGCTTGTTTGCATGCATCAGAAGTAGCACACGTATTATAGGTTTAAAGTAAATACGTTTGCTTGAGTGCAATTGAGTTTAAGACATGTAGGGGAAAGCGTGACTTTAGAGCTCTGGTTAACTGTTACGCTCGACTATAAAGTGTCCAAAACACATAAAAAATACATTTAAAGGTACAGTTACAATCATAATAACACTGTCTAATAAAAACTATTCTAAAAAAATTGCACAAAAAAAGTTTTAAGGGCTCAAAGATATGGGGTCTCAGGTGTTTGGAAAAAAAGGACTTCAAAGGACTGCAAAGTGCTTTAACATAGATATACATACTCTGTCTACATAGAGATACATACATGTCTAAATGTGTATATGTATATACTAGGCAATAAGCCTATTTTTAAAAAACTACAAACCCCAAAGCTAATATTACAAAAAATAAAAAATGTAAAATTACAGAAAAAATGAACAAAGCTATCCAAAATAAAAATGTAAACCTAAACTAATACCCCTAAAAAAATAAAAAATCCACCCAAAATAAAAGCACCCCCTAATCTATCAATAAACTACCAATAGCCCTTAAAAGGGCCTTTTGTAGGGTATTGCCCTAAAGAAATCAGCTCTTTTACATACAAAAAAATTACCCCTAACAGTAAAAATCCCCACCCAAACACCCCCCCATCATAAAAAAATTAACTCTAAAAAAACCTAAGCTACCCATTGCCCCTAAAGGGGCATTTGTATGGGCATTGCCCTTAAAAGGGCATTCAGCTCTTTTACTACCCTTAAAAGGGCAATTAGCTCTTTTACAGCCCACAAAACCCTAATCTAAAAGAAAAAGCCTAAAACTAAGCCCCAAATAGGTACTCAACATTCCTGGAGTCCGGCGGTGAAAGTCTTCTTTGGGCTTTAAAAGAGCTGATTGCCCTTTTAAGTGCAGTAAATGAGCTGAAGGCCCTTTTAAGGGCAATGCCCATACAAATACCCCTTTAGGGGCAATGGGTAGTTTAGGTTTTTTTAGTGTTAGGTATTTTTATTTTGGGGGGGGTTGGTGGATGGGGGGTTTACTGTTAGGGGGAGACTTAGTATTTTTTACATGTAAAAGAGTTGCTTAACTTAGGGCAATGCCCTACAAAAGGCCCTTTTAAGGGCTGTTGGTAGTTCAGTTTAGATTAGGCAGTGTTTCTATTTTGGGGGGCTTTTTTAGCTTCATAGGGGTATTAGATTAGGTTTAAAACAAAAATATTTTTGATAATTTTGTTTATTTTTTTCTGAAATTTTAGATTTTTCTATTTTTTATAATTTTAGATTAATTTTTTTGTAATTTAATGTTAGGATTTTTTATTTTAAAGGGGGTTGTTAGGTTAGGGGGCTTAGTAAAAAAATTGTTATTTGCGTTGTGGGGTGTTGGCGGTTTTGGAGTTAATAGGTTAATTAGATTTATTGCAATGTGGGGAGTTGGGGGTTTAGGGGTAAATATTTTAATTATGTTATTTGCTTTGTTTAATTTGCGGATTAATTATTTTGCAATGTGGGGGTTGGCGGTTTAGGTGTTTGTTAATATTTCTTGCGAGTGCTTTTTTTGTTAATACTTTGTACGGGAGGTTAGGTTTTTTTGTGTTATACTTCGATCGGGTGGTTAGTTTTTTTTATTATTTCGTGCGGGCGGTTAGGATTTTTTTGTTATTTCGTGCGGATGGTTGGGTGTTTTTTTTTTCTTAATGCTTTATTTGCCTACGCTGCATCCAAGTGGATTCTTTTGGCTGTGCGCGCAGCCAACATTCCTTTGAGGATGTGTTACACACACGATTATAGTATAGATATATATATATATATATTAGACTTGTGCACGATCGAAAAATTTGGTTCACTTTGTTTCGTTTTGATTCGGGTCGTAAAAAAATTCAGTTCAAGAAATTTGTAATAATTTGGAATGTGTCGGTAATTCGGTTTCGGAATTTATTTGTGTTGTTCAAAACCGTTACTGAATTATTATTAATGTTGGACCGAATCTTTATTATGGACCAAACCGTTATTTATAACTAATGTTCTGGTGATTGCTGCAACAAAATTATGTTAAACCGCCACCACCACCCATACCGTCACTAAGTAAAGCTATTAACCCCTAAATCACCATCCCCCCACATCACTAACACCGCCGACACTAACTAAATAACAAAATAAAGTTATTAACCCTGAAACCGCAGTTCCCCGACATCGCCGACACAAACTAAACCTATTAACCTCTTTAAACTGCACCCCCCCAGACCGTCAACACAACCTAAAGCTAGTAACCCCTAAGCCGCCATTAACAAACATCGCCAACACTAAATAAATCACTCAATAGAGTATTAACCCCTAAACCGCAGTTCCCTGACATCTCCGACACTAGCTAAACCTATAAACCCCTAAACCGCACCCCCCACATCACCAACACTAACTAAACCTATTAATTAAACCCTAAAACGCCGGCTCCCACATCGCAAAAACCTAAATGTAACTATATTAACCCCTAAACCTAGCCCTAAACCTAAGACCTAAATTAAAGTTTAAATTATTAAATAAATAATACCTTTTAAATCTAAATACAAACACCTAGATTACGAGTTTTGCGTTAGAGGCTATGCGGTGCTAACGAGCAGTTTATGCTCACCGCTCACTTACAGACAGCGTTAACCGCAAAAAAGTGAGCGTAGAGCAAAATTTTGCTCCACATCTCACCTCAATACCAGCGGTGCTTACGTTAGCGGTGAGCTGGCTTAACGTGCTCATGCACGATTTCCCCATAGGAATCAATGGGGGAGAGCCGACTGAAAAAAAACCTAAGACCTGCAAAAATGCAGCGTTTAACTCCTAACGCAGCCCCATTGATTCCTATGGGGAAATAAAAGTTATGTCTACACCTAACACCCTAACATGAACCCCGAGTCTAAATACCCCTAATCTTACATTTATTAACCCCTAATCTGCTGCCCCCGACATCGCCGACACCTACATTATATTATTAACCCCTAATCTTCCGCTCCGGACACTGCCGCCACCTACATTATACTTATGAACCCCTAATCTGCTGCCCCCGACATCGCCGACACCTACATTATATTATTAACCCCTAATCTTCCGCTCCGGACACTGCCGCCACCTACATTATACTTATGAACCCCTAATCTGCTGCCCCCAACATCGCCGACACCTACATTATATTTATTAACCCCTAATCTGCCGCCCCCAATGTTGCTGCAACCTAACTAGATTTATTAACCCCTAATCTGCCGCCCCCAACATCGCCGCCACTATAATAAAGTTATTAACCCCTAAACCTAAGTTTAACCCTAACCCCACCTAACTTAAATATAATTAAAATAAATCTAAATAAAATTACTACAATTAACTAAATAATTCATATTTAAAACTAAATACTTACCTATAAAATAAACCCTAAGATAGCTACAATATAACTAATAGTTACATTGTAGCTAGCTTAGGGTTTATTTTTATTTTACAGGCAACTTTGTATTTATTTTAACTAGGTACAATAAGATTTTTTCTACCTTAATTCCGATTGGCTGAATCTATCAGCCAATCGGACTTGAAGGGACGCCATCTTGGATGACGTCATTTAAAGGAACCTTCATTCTGTGTTTAGCCGTCGGAAGAAGAGGATGCTCCGCGTCGGATGTCTTTAAGATGGAACCGCTCCATGCCGGATGAATGAAGATAGAAGATGCCGTCTGGATGAAGACTTCTGCCCGTCTGGAGGACCACTTCGCCCGGCTTGGATGAAGACTTCTCCCGGCTTCGTTGAGGACTTCGGCCCGGTTGGGTGAAGACGTCTCCCGGTAAGGTGATCTTCAGGGAGTTAGTGTTAGGTTTTTTTAAGGGGGGATTGGGTGGGTTTTAGAGTAGGGTTGGTTGTGTGGGTGGTGGGTTTTAATGTTGGGGGGGATTGTACTTTTTTTCAGGTAAAAGAGCTGATTACTTTGGGGCAATGCCCCGCAAAAGGCCCTTTTAAGGGCTATTTGTAATTTAGTGTAGGGTAGGGCTTTTTTTATTTTGGGGGGGCTTTTTTTATTTTGTTAGGGGGATTAGATTAGGTGTAATTAGTTTAAAAATCTTGTAATTTCCTTATTATTTTCTGTAATTTAGTGGGGGGGTTTTGTACTTTAGATAATTTTATTTAATTGTAATTAATTGTATTTAATGTTGGTAATTAATTTAATTGTAGTGTAGTGTTAGGTGTAATTGTAACTTAGGTTAGGTTTTATTTTACAGGTAAATTTGTCTTTATTTTAACTAGGTAGTTATTAAATAGTTAATAACTATTTAATAACTAGTGTACCTAGTTAAAATAAATACAAAGTTGCCTGTAAAATAAAAATAAACCCTAGCTACAATGTAACTATTAGTTATATTGTAGCTAGCTTAGGGTTTATTTTATAGGTAAGTATTTAGTTTTAAATAGGAATAATGTAGTTAATGATAGTAATTTTATTTAGATTTATGTAAATTATATTTAAGTTAGGTGGGGTTAGGGTTAGAGTTAGACTTAGGTTTAGGGGTTAATAACTTTATTATAGTGGCGGCGACGTTGGGGGCGGCAGATTAGGGGTTAATAAATGTAGGTAGGTGGCGGCAATGTTAGTGCCGGCAGATTAGGGGTTAATAATATTTAACAAGTGTTTGTGATGCAGGAGTGCGGCGGTTTAGGGGTTAATATATTTATTATAGTGGCGGCGATGTCCGGTTCGGCAGATTAGGGGTCAAAAAATGTATTTTAGTGTTTGCGCTGTGGGAGGGCCTCGGTTTAGGGGTTAATAGGTAGTTTAAGAGTTTTATGCTACGGCGTTGTAGTGTAAAACTCTTAACTACTGACTTTTAAATGCGGTACCAGTCTTGACAGAAGAGGGTCTACCGCTCACTTTTGGTCAGACTCGTAATACTGGTGCTATGCAAGTCCCATTGAAAATATAGGATACGCAATTGACGTAAGTGGATTTGCGGTATTTCCGAGTCTGGCCAAAAAAGTGAGCAGTACACCTGTACCTTCAAGACTCGTAATACCAGCGGGCGTTAAAAAGCAGCGTTGGGACCGGCCAACGCTGCTTTTTAAGCCTAAAGCAAGACTCGTAATCTAGCCGAAAGTAACTTACCTGTGAAATAAAACCTAAGCTAGCTACAATATAACTAATAGTTTTATTGTAGCTAGCTTAGGTTTTATTTTTATTTGACAGGTAAATTTGTATTTATTTTAACTAGGTAGACTAGTTAGTAAATAGTTATTAACTATTTACTAACTACCTAGTTAAAATAAATACAAACTTACCAGTGAAATAAAAATAAAACCTAAGATGCCTTACACTAAAAACTACCATTACAAAAAATAAGAAACGGAATTATCCAAAACAATAAAAATTATTCCTATTTTAAAACCCTTTTAAAAAAAAAAAAAAAAAAACACCCTAAAATAAAAAAAATCCCTAATTTATAATAAACTACTATGGGCCCTTAAAAGGGCCTTTTGTTTCGTTTCGATTCGGGTTGTAAAACAATTCGGTTAGAGACATTCATAATAATTTGGTGTGTGTCGGTAATTCGGTTTCGGAATTTATTCGTGTCATTCCAAATTTTGAAATTCGGATGCATTCGAAACCGCTACCAAATTATTATTAATGTTGGATCGAGTCTTTATTACGGACTAAATCATTTTTTTTAACTAATGTTTCGGCGATTGCCGAAACAAAATTATGTTAAACCACCGCCGTCACCCACGCCACCACTACATAAATCTATTAACCCCTAAATCACCATCCCCCCACATCACTAACACTACCTAAACCTATTAACCCCTTAACCGCCGCCCCCCACATCGCCAACACCAACTAAATAACAAAATAAAGTTATTAACCCCTAAACCGCAGTTCCCCGACATTGCCAACACTAACTAAACCTATTAACCCCTAAACCGCACACACCCCCCACATCGCCAACACTAACTAAACCTATTAATTAACCCCTAAACTGCCGGCCCCCACATCGCAACAACCTCAATTTAACTATATTAACCCCTAAACCTAACCCTAAACCTAACACCCCCTAACTTTAACATAATTTAAAGACATAAATTATAGTTTAAATTATTAACTAAATAATACCTATTTAAATCTAAATACAAAGTAACTTACCTGTGTAATAAAACCTAAGCTAGCTACAATATAACTAATAGTTTTATTGTAGCTAGCTTAGGTTTTATTTGACAGGTAAATTTGTATTTATTTTAACTAGGTAGACTAGTTAGTAAATAGTTATTAACTATTTACTAACTACCTAGTTAAAATAAATACAAACTTACCTGTAAAATAAAAATAAAACCTAAGATGCCTTACACTAAAAGCTACCATTACAACATAAAAAAACTACCATTACAAAAAAAATACACTAAAATTACAAAAAATAAAAAAACTACCATTACAAAAAATAACAAACGAAATTATCCAAAACAATAAAAATGATTCCTATTCTAAAACCCTTTTTAAAAAAACAAAACACCCCAAAATAAAAAAAAAATCCCTAATCTATAATAAACTACGATGGGCCCTTAAAAGGGACTTTTGTTTCGTTTCGGGTCGTAAAAAAAATTCAGTTAGAGACATTCATAATAATTCATTATGTGTTGGTAATTTGGTTTCGGAATTTATTTGTGTTGTTCCGAATTTTGAAATTCGGATGCATTCGAAACCGCTACCGAATTATTATTAATGTTGGACTGAATCTTTATTATGGACCAAATAATTTTTTTTAACTAATGTTCCAGCGATTGCTGAAACAAAATAAATAAATAAAGCTATTAACCCCTAAATCGCCATCCCCCCACATCACTAACACTACCTAAACCTATTAACCCCTAAACCGCCGCCCCCCCACATCACCGACACTAGCTAAATAACAAAATAATGTTATTAACCCCGAAACCGCAGTTCCCCGACATTGCCGACATTAACTAAACCTATTAACCCCTAAAACGCACCCCCCCAGATCGCCAACACTACCTAAACCTATTAACCCCTAAACTGCCATTCCCAAACATCCCCAACACTAAATAAATCACTAAATCCCTGACATCGCAGACACTAACTGAAACTATCAACCCCTAAACCACACACCCCACATCGCCAACTCTACCTAAACCTATTAACCCGTAAAGCGCTGTTCCCAAACATCGCCAACACTAACTAAACCTATTAACCCCTAAACCGCAGTTCCTCGACATCGCCGACACTAACTAAACCTATTAACCCCTAAACCACCACCCCCCACATCGCCAACACTAACTAAATCTATTAATTAACCCCTAATCCGCTGGCCCCCACATCGCAACAACCTAAATTTAACTATATTAACCCCTAATACTAACCCTAAACCTAACCCTGAACCTAACACCCCCTAACTTTAACATAATTTAAATAGACCTAAATTAAAGTTTAAATTATTAACTAAATAATACCTATTTAAATCTAAATACAAAATAGCTTACCTGTAAAATAAAACCTAAGGTAGCTACAATATAACTAATAGTTATATTGTAGCTAGCTTAGGTTTTATTTTTATTTGACAGGTAAGTTTGTATTTTTTTTAACCTGGTAGACTAGTTAGTAAATAGTTATTAACTATTTACTAACTACCTAGCTAAAATAAATACAAACTTACCTGTGAAATAAAAAAAAAAAAAAAAAAACTAAAAGCTACCATTACAAAATAAAAAAAACTACCATTACAAAAGCAAAAAACACTAAAATTACAAAAAATAAAAATAACTACCATTACACAAAATAACAAACGAAATTATCCAAAACAATAAAAATTATTCATTTTCTAAAACCCTGATTTGAACAGCCAATAGGATTTAAACAGCTCTTATTCCTATTGGCTGATTCAAATTTTTCAGCCAATAGAAATGCAATGGTACCCCCAGTATAAAAGGGGTCCCTTGCATTTCAATCCTCAGTGTGCGGCGGACGATCACATGAAGAGGACCTCCACATCGGATCGATGCACCTCTGACTGGACGTCCTCCCAGACTTCGGCCTGTACCTCCGCGCATCGCCGCTCCGCCTCCACAGGGATGAAGAAGATGCTGGTCCCGCGATGGATGAAGATGGAGCCACCTGGATGAAGATGCCGCCTGGATGAAGATGGAGCTGCCGTGATGAAGATCGTTCAAGCGGGACTTCAACAACTGTGAGTACCTAAAGAGAGGTAAGTGTTAGATTTTTTTAAGGTTTTTTGGAGTGTTTTTTTTTAGATTAGGGTGGGCTCTCTTAAAAGAGCTGAATGCCCTTTTAAGGGCAGTAAAATAGCTGAATGCCCTTTTCAGGGCAAAACCCATACAAATGCCCTTTTCAGGGCAATGGGTAGATTAGGTTTTTTTAAGATAGTTTTTTTTTATTTTGTGGGTTTGGGGGGGTTGTAATGTTAGTGGGTCTTTGTGTTTTTCTTTTGTAGGAAAAGAGCTGATTGTTTTATTTTAGGGTGAGTGTTTTTTTAAAGAAAAAAGGGGTATTAGAATTGGAATAATTTTTATTGTTTTGGATAATTTCATTTGTTATTTTTTGTAATGGTAATTTTTAATTTTTTTTAAATTTTAGTGTTTTTAATTTTTTGTAATGGGACATTTTTTTATTTTGTAATGGTAGGTTTTAGTGTAAGGAAGCTTAGGTTTTATTTTTATTTAACAGGTAAGTTTGTATTTATTTTAACTAGGTAGTTAGTAAATAGTTAATAACTATTTTTTATCAACTAGTCTACCTAGTTAAAATAAATAACTTACCTGTGAAATAAAAATAAAACCTAATCTAGCTACAATATAAGTATTAGTTATATTGTAGCTAGCGTAGGTTTTATTTCACAGGTAAGTTACTTTGTATTTAGATTTAAATAGGTATTATTTAGTTAATAATTGTAAATTTAATTAAGTTATACTGTACTGTATTTTAATTATGTTAAATTAGGTTTTTTTTGGTTTAGGGGTTAATATAGGTAAGTTACTTTCGCCTAGATTACGAGTTCTGCGTTAGCCTTAAAAAGCAGCGTTGAGAGGACTCAACGCTGCTTTTTATCTAACGCTGGTATTACGAGTCTGACATGTACAGGCTCACCGCTCACTTTTCTTCCGAGACTCGAGGCTACCGCAAATCGCTTACGTCAATTGCGTATCCTATCTTTTCTATGGGATTTGCCTAATGCTGGTATTACGAGTCTTGGAGAAAGTGAGCGGTAGAGCCTCTACCTCCAAGACTCCAACCACAAAAAAAAGTCTGTAGTTAAGAGTTTTATGGGCTAACGCTGGAACATAAAACTCTTAACTAAAGTGCTACAATGTACACTAACACTCATAAACTACCTATGAACCCCTAAACCGAGGCCCCCCCACATCGCAAACCCTATAATAAAAATTTTTAACCCCTAATCTTCCGACCGGACATCACCGCCACCTACATTATCCCTATGAACCCCTAATCTGCTGTCCCTAACATCGTCGAAACCTACATTATATTTATTACCCTCTAATCTGCCCCCCCAACCTCGCCGCCACCTACCAACACTTATTAACCCCTAATCTGCCGACCGGACATCGCCGCCACTATAATAAATATAATAACCCCTAAACCGCTGCACTCCTGCCTCGCAAACACTATAATAAATTTTATTAACCCCTAATCTGCCCTCCCTAACATCGCCGCCACCTACCTACAATTATTAACCCCTAATCTCCTGCCCCCAACGTCGCTGCTACTATCATAAAGTTATTAACCCCTAAACCTAAGTCTAACCCTAACCCTAACATCCCCCTAAATTAAATATAATTTAAATATAATGAACTAAAATTACTATCATTAAATAAATTAATCCTATTTAAAAATAAATACTTACCTATAAAATAAACCCTAATATAGCTACAATATAATTAATAATTACATTGTAGCTATTTTAGGGTTTATATTTATTTTACAGGCAACTTTGTATTTATTTTAATTAACTATTTAATAGCTACCTAGTTAAAATAATTACAAAATTACCTGTAAAATAAATCCTAACCTAAGTTACAAATACACCTAACACTACAGTATGAATAAACTAATTAAATAAATTAACTACAATTATCTAAACTCAAATACAATTAAATAAACTAAACTATAGTACAAAAAAACAAACACTAAATTACAAACAAATTTTTTTTTTACAAGAATCTTAATCTAATTACACCTAATCTAAGCCCCCTAATAAAATAAAAAAGCCCCCCAAAATAATAAAATTCCCTATCCTATACTAAATTACAAAAGTTATCAGCTCTATTACCAGCCCTTAAAAGGGCTTTTTGCGGGGCATTGCCCCAAAGTAATCAGCTCTTTTACCTGTAAAATAAAATACAATCCCCCCCAACATTACAACCCACCAACCACACACCCCTACTCTAAAACCACTCGATCCCCCCTTAAAAAAACCTAACACTACCCCCTGAAGATCACCCTACCTTGAGCAATGTTCAGCCAGCCGGCCACCGATGGAACAGAAGAGGACATCCGGACCGGCAGACATCTTTGTCCTATCCGGGCAGAAGAGGACATCCAGACCGGCAGACATCTTCATCCTATCTGGGCAGAAGAGGACATCCGGACCAGCAGACATCTTCATCCAGACGGCATCTTCTATCTTCATCCTTCCGGAGCGGAGACATCTTCTATCCAGCCGACGCGGAGCCATCCTCTTCTTCCGACGGACTAACGACGAATGAAGGTTCCTTTAAATGACGTCATCCAAGATGGCGTCCCTCGAATTCCGATTGGCTTATAGGATTCTATCAGCCACTCGGAATTAAAGTAATAAAAATCTGATTGGTTGATGCTATCAGCCAATCAGATTGAAGTTCAATCCGATTGGCTGATTGGATGAGCCAATAGAATTGACCTCGCATTCTATTGGCTCATCCAATCAGATTGAACTTCATTCTGATTGGCTGATAGCATCAACCAATCAGATTTTTCCTACGTTAATTCCGATTGGCTGATAGAATCTCTTGGATGATGTCATTTAAAGGAACCTTCATTCATCGTTAGTCCGTCGGAAGAAGAGGATGGCTCCACGTCGGCTGGATAGAAGATGTCTCCGCTCTGCTCCGGAAGGATGAAGATAGAAGATGCCACCTGGATGAAGATATCTGCCGGTCCGTATGTCCTCTTCTGCCCGGATAGGATGAAGATGTCTGCTTGTCCGGATGTCCTCTTCCGTTCCATCGGTGGCCGGCTGGCTGAACATGGCTCAAGGTAGGGTGATCTTCAGGGGGGTAGTGTTAGGTTTTCTTAAGGGGGGATTGGGTGGTTTTAGAGTAGGGGTGTGTGGATGGTGGGTTGTAATGTTTGGGGGGGTTGTATTTTTTTTTACAGGTAAAAGAGCTGATTACTTTGGGGCAATGCCCCGCAAAAAGCCCTTTTAAGGGCTGGTAATAGAGCTGATTACTTTTGTAATTTAGTATAGGATAGGGAATTTTATTATTTTGGGGGGCTTTTTTATTTTATTAGGGGGCTTAGATTAGGTGTAATTAGATTAAAATTCTTATAATTTTTTTTTTTTTTAATTTAGTGTTTTGTTTTGTTTTTTACTATAGTTTAGTTTATTTAATTGTATTTGAGTTTAGATAATTGTAGTTAATTTATTTAATTAATTTATTCATACTGTAGTGTTAGGTGTATTTGTAACTATTTACTTTTAACTATTTAATAGCTATTGTACCTAGTTAAAATAAATACAAAGTTGCCTGTAAAATAAATATAAACCCTAAAATAGCTACAATGTAATTATTAATTATATTGTAGCTATATTAGGGTTTATTTTATAGGTAAGTATTTATTTTTAAATAGGATTAATTTATTTAATGATAGTATTTTTAGTTCGTTATATTTAAATTATATTTAACTTAGGGGGGTGTTAGGGTTAGACTTAGGTTTAGTGGATAATAACTTTATAATAGTAGCGGCGACATTGGGGGTGGGAGATCAGGGGTTAATAATTGTCAGCCCCCCTGGAAGACCAATAATCTCAGGGATAGGATCTTTAAGCAGCAATCTGTCAGAGTATGTGGACAGACATCTCCAGAAGTTTGTCAGAGAACGCCCATCATATATAAGGGATTCCACTCAAATAATCAATCTACTCGAGGACATAAGCTGGGAAGATAACTACATCCTGGCAACTTGTGATGTTACTGCATTATACACAAGTATTCCTCATGAGGAAGGATTGAAAGCTGTAAAATTCTATCTGGAAAAAGATGGAGAGATCCCCGAAAGACAATGCGAATTTATACTGGAAAGTATAAATTATATTTTACACCACAACTACTTCAGCAACGAAGGGAAATTCTACAGACAAATATGTGGGACGGCGATGGGGACCAGGTTCGCGCCTAGCTATGCCAACCTCTATATGGCCAAATGGGAAGAAATATTCTGGGAGTCATGTCCTGCAGGCGCGGATCTGGTCCTCTATCGCCGCTATATCGATGACATCATACTCGTGTGGAGAGGAACACAAGAAGACCTTGAATATACCTTCAAGGTGATGAACCAGAATGAAGTTAATCTTCAGTTCACATACGAATATAGTCAAAAATCTCTTACCTATTTAGATCTGAAAATAGAAATAAAGAATAACATCATTGAAACATCAACCCATTTCAAACAGGTGGACAGTAACAACTATGTCCACCAAACTAGTTATCACCATAGAAATTGGAAGGCAAATATCCCAAAGGGACAACTTCTACGGATGAAGAAGAACTGTTCGGATCCACAGAAATGGGAGGAACAAGCCTAGCTTATCAAGGCTAAATTCATCGAGAGAGGTTACAATGAACACCTATTGGATCAAAAGATAGAAGAGGTCCGAAAAATTGAAAGAAAGGAACTAACCAAATACAAGGATAAATCCAGTGGGAATAATAACGACGGGATCCTGGATGTACCACTAATAACAGAATATAGCGAAAACAGTCGGGTTATCGAAGACATTTTTAGGAAGCATTGGAACATATTGAAGGATGATGACATCCTAGGAGAGAAATTACCTCAACAACCAAAGTTTGTATATAGAAGGACAAACAACCTGAAAAACAAATTGGCCCCAAGTATTAAAAAGGTCAAACAATCTGGAATGAAAGACATATTTGGGAAAACAATAAAAGGTTTTTTTCCCTGTCACACATGCAAGGCATGCAAATGTGGCAAAAAATCTACTATGTTCCAATCACATAATAACAAAGAAAAACACAAGATCAAAGAATTAATTAAGTGTCAAGATAAGGACGTCATATACCTCCTTGAATGCCCATGCGGTCTCCAATATGTGGGACAAACGTCCAGACCACTAAGAGACAGGATACGCGAACATCTGCTGTGTATCGAAAAACTTAACAAAGAAACCGCATTGTACAAACATTTCTCAGAAAAACATCAAGGAAACATCAAAACACTGACATATATGGGAATACAAAAAGTACCAAGAGATTGGAGAGGGGGCAACCAGGAGAAAAAACTACTCACTGAGGAGTCAAAATGGATATTCCGCCTTGACTCTCTCCATCCAAGAGGTTTGAATAATAAAGAGGACCTTTCCCATCTATTAAACCTAAACTAAGAATTTGGAAGAACACCTGAGCAAACAGAGAGGATCAAAGCGACTCTCCAGATACTATATCCCAGAGAGATAAGAGTATCCTAGGAGACTCTTATACATATAACTGTCCCTGTCCTCACTCCTGCTCACATTTAGGTAAGAGAATTTGACTACTTTAAGAAAATATTCCATCACAAGAAGAAAAATATCAGAACTCTCTCCACCAAAAGGATCATAATTATAGATAGGAAATTCATGAACAACGTCACAAATATCCCACATCTATCTGGAGAAATTGAAAGTACAGATGAATAAACATCAGAATTTATGTGTAAATTCCTCTCCCTCTGTATATCATCTCTGAATCTGTCTCTCAAAAAGCCCCAAAACGTGGGGATTAGTTAAATATATTATATTTCTAATCTAAGATTGGTCCATTTAAAAGACCAATTCACCTTATTAATATTAACCATCACACTTACATGTAAGGACATTTATAAAACTCAAACTTAGATTTGAGAACATTTACGTATTCCAATATGTAACAATATCACAGATGGGAAAAGATCTCATCCATAAAAACCTCCAGTATATTGGAAACCATATTAAATATATTAGTCTTAATGAATGTGGTCTATGTTTACACACTCCCTAATTTGATCACTTCAAAAAAGAAAAAATGAGACGACCAGACATGTTACTCTAATCCCTTAAGCCACTGGCCCCTACGATCGGCCCTCCAAAACTCAATAAAAGATTTTTATAACAAAACCCACTAATACAATAGGAGCCCTATGATTGGCCCTCCAACACTCAACAAAAGAATATAATGGGATTTTTTACAATGTAACCCAAAAACACAATAGGAGCACTTAGATATACCGAGTCACTAGAAAAGAACCATTACCCAATCCTCCAAAAAAATGTAAGCTGGATAATCAGAAAGAATTTTAAAAACTTTAAGAAAACATGAATTAATCCAATGAAGATTAACCAACAATACATTTATGATATCCCCCCTTCTATAACAGATGTGATTAAAAAAGTACGGGTCTATCTGGTTAATAATATATGAGAAAATATTTACAACTATAAATATGTTAATTTATTTTGGAAAATGTTTAATACGCATAAGATTTAAGTATCATGAAAAGTCAAATACAAAAAGTATGACTGTATTTGTTAAAATATTTTTTACCTTAATCCCCATTCCCATTTTTCATTTTTTATCTTGTACCCATAATGGTGGAGGTATAACGGAAAGTTAAAAATGCACAATACAAAAAGTAAACTGCATTTGTTGAAACATCGTTTATCATCTTGATCCCCATTTTTTATTCTTTGTTTTTGACCCATAATGGTGGATGTCAAACACAGCACCTACACCATTTCATATTAACCTAACCGGAGTACAAAGGAACATTTCCATCTCATAATCAATATTCATTGAAGACAGCATGGAATTCGTCATCATACTACTAACACACTAAGAAATAGGGACCAATAAGAAGACGGATGTAACACACACCCTCACATATAATAGGCTGTTCGAGTCTATTCATAAGACTCAGACATACCACCAATAGCAAGATGCATAGAGAATACGCCCCATATCTGACCAATCAGATTACTAGAAAATCGGAAATATAGGGAAACACGAAATACATCAAATTGTATATATCCGAGACACAAGCCCTCATCCCTACTTTTAAATAAATAAAACTACAGCAAATAGACAAATAGAAAGTTTTTTCACATAAGGAGATCATCTAATAATCGCCACCCGAAACCGGAAGTGTGAAACTGCACTTCCGGTAGTACGAAAATCCACAATTGTACAAGGGTATAAAAAGGCACAAGGAATTAGCTAAAACCAGTCTTGATAAAGGTCAATGCATGACCGAAACGCATCGACTGGTAAGTGAAACTCTGATAGGTAGTTACTTTTGAAAAACGTCTGCACTATTATTGCTTTTGTTTTCTGACAGAAAGGATCAATATGGCAGAACACTGAACTGACCGATTGGGTCACCACTTAGGAATTCTACCTGCACCTCACACTTGGGAGAAATAGCACTAGGAGGAATACTACTGAATCTTTTTGGGACATACAAGTACATTTGTTTATTCTGACATTCCTTATTATCGTTGTCTGACTGTTCACTATATCCAGGATTTTTTCATTTTTTCATCATTTTTTTCATTTTTTCCATTCCTTTTTTCCAATTTTGGCTTGCTTATTGCTTGATCACACCACACCATTGCAGAGATTGGTTGTTGTGTTAAAAATTGTTGATTTCACACTGTTTATACTATTTTTTTGTTAATGGAGTTTGCACTATTTTCCACAATAATTTGAAACACAAGCCTTCACCACATTTGTAACACAAACCTTCACCACTTTATTTCACCACCTTTAACACTGTCAATTTACCTTTTGACAGCCACCCAAGCCACGGCTTTACCCCTCAGCAGACACACTGCCTGTACATTTCAATTCTTAGACAGTCCAAATTACTGATCTAGTCAAGTTTTGTATATTTTGTTTTTAACCTATATCTACTTATTGTAAAATCTTGGATCCATGATTATATCTTTTTATGTACTCTAGGTAAATTTTATTGTTTCTTATAATTATACTGTGTTAAATAAATGACATATTTTTAACTTAGACCCGGCCTTTGTCCTTTGGCGCTTTAATAATTCTCTCTCTGATTATCCACTTCCCTGACTGCTAGGGGTCAATTTATTAAAGCTAAGGGTCCCTCTAGCAATAGGCGCTTAGTGTCAACCCCAATTACTGTTAATAATTGTAGGTAGGTGGCGGCGATGTTAGGGAGGGCAGATTAGGGGTTAATACATTTATTATAGTGGCAGCGATGTCCGGTCAGCAGATTAGGGTTCAATAAGTGTTGGTAGGTGGCAGCGAGGTTGGCGGGGACAGATTAGGGGGTAATAAATATAATGTAGGTGTCGGCGATGTTAGAGACAGCAGATTACGGGTTCATAGCTATAATGTAGGTTGCGGCGGTGTCCGGAGCAGCAGATTAGGGGTTAATAGCATAATGCAGGTGTCAGCGAAAGCGGGGGCGGCAGATTAGGGGTTAATAAGTGTAAGGTTAGGCGTGTTTAGACTCGGGGTTCATGTTAGGGTGTTAGGTGTAGACTTAGAAAGTGTTTCCCCATAAGAAACAATGGGGCTGCGTTAGGAGCTGAACGCTGCTTTTTTGCAGGTGTTAGTTTTTTTTTCAGCCAGCTCAGCCCCATTGTTTCCTATGGGGAAATCGTGAATGAGCACGTTTAGCCAGCTCACCGCTACCGTAGGTAACGCTGGTATTGAGAATTGAAGGGAAGCTAAATTTGCTCAACGCTCCCTTTTCTGAGGCTAACGCAGCCACTCAGACAACTCGTAATACCAGCGTTGGCTTAAGCGTGCACTGGAAAAAAAGGCTCGTTAGCAACGTGGGTCTTTACCGACAAAACTCGTAATCTAGGCATTTGTATTTAGGTATTATTTATTTAAGAATTGTAACTTTAATTTAGTTATATTTTAATTATGTTAAAGTTAGAGGGTGTTAGGTTTAGGGTTAGGTTTAGGGTTAGGTTTAGGGGTTAATATAGTTTAATTTAGGTTGCTGCAATGGGTGGGTGGGGGTTTAGGGGTTAATAGGGTTAGTTAGTATTGGCGATGTTTGGGAACGGCAGTTTAGGGGATAATAGCTTTAGTTAGTGTCTGCGATGTTTTGGAATGGCAGTTTAGGGGTTAATAGGTTTAGTGTTGGCGAGTTGGGGGGTGCGGTTTAGGGGTTAATAGCTTTATTTAGGGGCGGCGATGTGAGGGGGGTTGCGGTTTAGGGTGGTTGAGGGGGGGTGTGAGGGGGGTTGAGGGGGGGTGTAGTTTAGGGGTTAATAGGTTTAGCTTGTGACAGCAATGTTTTGGAACGGCAGTTTAGGGGTTAATAAGTTTACTTAGTGATGGAGATGTGGGGGGTGCGGTTTAGGGTTTAATAGGTTTAGCTCGTGTCGTCGATGTGGAGGGTTGCGTTTTAGGGGTTAATAGGTTTAGTTTATGTCTGCAATGTTTCGGGACAGCGGTTTAGGGGTTAATAGGTTAGTTAGTTTCGGCTATGTTGGGGAATGGGGTTTAGGGGTTAATACCTTTATTATAGACTTAGAGTTAGTGTCGGGGAACTGCGGTTTAAGAACAATGACAAATTCTGATAATGCATTCGTTTTGGATTAATTCGGTTTAATTCGGACTCAAATAAATTCGGATGGATTCGATTCGTAAATTCGGAAGTTCGGTATGTGTTAGGTGGGATGTGCTGTGTATTAGACTAGTATTATGTACTGTAATATTAAGTGTGACCCATAGCAGAGTGATATAACCTAACATACTGTACAATACTAGTGTAATTGTGATTAGTCCATGGCCATCCAAATAAAACGAATAAATCCAAATTAATTCAGATTTATTCGTTAGTTTCGGTGCTACTGTAATTTGTAAATTCGAATCGATCCGAAGCTCCGAATTTGACAAATTCGGCCAAATTTTGATTCGGAATGAAACGAAACGCACATGTCTAACACAAATATATGTGCATTGGAGCCCTTTGCAGTCAAGTAGCTGAAGAACATGTAAAATCATATTTATGCAATATTCATATATAATAAAGTGTTTATGTATTTACTGTAAATATTTCACATTCCAATGTTCTTCACATAAGGGAATATGTATCTGTATATATCTATACCTATATATAATCATATAGATAAATAAGTATAGATATATATTTTACCAAAGTATCATCAGATAAATGTAGAAATATCTATTTATTTACATATTGTACTATGTGAAGAACATTGGAATGTGAAATATTCCGGACGAGTAAGGATGTTCATTTTTTTCCCACTTTTCACGCTCCATTAACTTCTATGGGGGAATACGTTAACTCTGTCACATTATTCTAAGTTTGGCATTTTGTGTGTGTCAGGTTAGCGCGCAAGCGAAAACTTTTTAATTTAATTTGTAATACGCAGACCTAGCGCACGAGCGGGAGCTTTTAGCAGAGTAAGCACGCATGTGGGAGTCATAATTAGAGCTCCACTTGTAATCTAGCCCAATATTTGTTATGAGGTCCAAGAGAGGCCTCCCCTAGGAAGGAATGCATTGTTATGTGAGGTTATGACGTTTTATTGTTAACTCAAATCTTTTTACCTCATTGTTTGTATTGTAACTCAAAACTCAATAAAAATTAAATAAAATTTAAAAGAAAAACTAACTGCAAAACACATGAAGAGCAAATTAAAGACTATAACAAATTAGGGTTTTCAAAGCTTTTCAAGTGGGTTTTTAATTTGATTTTCACAGACCATCGTGTAAGCAAAGTGCCAAAAGCAGCTAATTAATTTGTTAGGATTAAGTTTTTCACTTCACCTTTACGATCAATTCATAAAGGGTGCAATTAATAATTTATATCAATTCCTTAATTTTGCAACTAAGATTATCGAACCCTCAAACTCATTAGCAATCATTAATTACATTCTGATAATCATATTCATTTTGTGTAAAAATGTGATTTGAGTTATGTTTTTAATTTTATATGTAAAAACAAAAGACAAACTCAAGCTATAAGGGCATGGTTTTATTTAGTTTTGCTGTTATGGTTATATTTTGACTTCTGCTACATACAGACATTAAGGGGGTACGTCTAAACAAAGACAAAGGGGCCGATTTATCAATCTCTGAACGGCCACTTTTGTATCTACTTCTGCTCGAACCTTCAGGCTCGCCGGAAACAGTAGTTAAGAAGCCTGAACTTGTACGCCTCCTCTGAGGCTGCGGACATCAATCCATCTGATCGTGTACAATCAGGTTGATTGACACCCCCTGCTAGCGGCTGATTGGCCGCGAATCTGCCGGGGGCGGCATTGCACAAGCAGTTCACCAGAACTGCTTGTGCAATGTTAAATGCTGACAGTGTATGCTGTTGGCATTCAGCGATGTCTGGTGGACATGTTCGCCAGACATTGATAAATAGGCCCCATAGTGATTAAACAAGTAGATAATATTGGGGGTGGTTATTATGGATACAGTAGACTATTTAAAGGAATCATATAGACTGTTAGATGATAGTGTAAATATTATTAGTAGATACATAGTTAAAACCTTGATTAAATATGAATATTGCATAAATATGTTTTTACATGTTTTCCTCTATTTAACTGCAAAGGGCTCCAATGCACATATATATATTTATATATGTATATTTATATATATGTGTGTGTCTATAAATGTGTACATGTGTATTTATGTGTTTATAAGTGTATAAATGTCTCTAAATACATACAGTATATATAAATACATATGTACATATGTATACATTTTTAGAGATGTATATGTATGTATCTCTATGTTAAATCCTTTTGCCTACCTTTTTTTGCTAACACCTGAGATCTCCTATCTTTGAGTCCTTTTTGCGCAATATTTTTTTAATAATTTTTATTATATATTGTTACTATGAGTGTAACGGTATTGTGTAATGTATTTTTTATGTGTATTGTGACACATTTTTGTTTTGAGAAACAATTAACCAGAGGATAAACGGACGAGTGTTAACTTCAATTGCTCTCATATTTTAACTTGTAATATGAACACAATTCAATTTGCACGCCAACGAACGCAAAAACCTGATATTGCTTTCGGGCAAATGTTTGCGCTCCACTCGTAATCTGACCCTAAGTAGACACTGCTTTTGAAAAAATATTTGATAAGTTTACCATCATACCTTAGAGACGCCACACTTTTTACGTAAGTTGAGTGTTATAAAATGTGAGGAAAAATATATACTATGGTGACAACAGATGTCAATTCATTATATACAAATATTGATTATGCCCTAGGTAAAAAAAAGCAGTAAGGTTCTAATTAGAAAAGGGTTAAAACCTACCTCCTCAACAGGCTCAATTTATTGTTTTGTGTGTTGATTTTATTCTCTAAAATAATGATTTCTGTTTCAACGGGAAGTATTATTTACAATTATAGGGGACTGATATGGGTACCAAGTTCATGCCATGCTATGCAAACTTATTCATGGGATTCTTTAAAAAAATATATATTCTGGAATCTGCTTGGAGTGCAAACTTGGTACACTATCAAATATATATTATAGATTATATTTTGTATTATTTGGAAAGGGAACAGGGAATTGTTGCAAATGTTGATTGAAGACATGAATAGTATAAAATATGATGTTTAAAGGATTAACTTTTTAGATATTGAAGTTAATATGAAAGATCAAGATGTAGGGGCCGATTTATTAACAGTAGCGGATCATGTCCGCCCGACATCGCTGAATACCGACAGCATACATTGTAAGCATTTAACATTGCACAAGCAGTTCTAGTGAACTGCTTGTGCAATGCCGCCCCCTGCAGATTCGATTGGCCGGGTGTCAATCAACCTGATCGTATGAGATCAGGCGGATTGCTGTCCTCAGCCTTAGAGGAGGCGGACGAGTTAAGGAGTAGCGGTCTTAAGACCGCTGCTTCTTAACTCCTGTTTCCAGCAAACATGAAGGCTCATACGGAAACAGGGGCAATCGGGCCATTGAGCCCTTAATAAATTGGCCCCATAGTTACTAAGACTTTTTTTTAAAGTGAATGCAAATAACTATATTCAGCTAGAAAGTTGCCATCTGGATAAATGGGTCAATAATATCCCAAAAATATATAGAAGATTTAGAGACCCAGGCAGAAGTTTAAAAAAATAAATGTAAAGATAGGGGCAATGCAGAAGGAATATTGAGAAGATTGGAAGGGAGGGGACTTTGAAAAATACTAGAATTGTTATATCCAACTTTTTTTTTTTTTTCATTCTTTTGAGTTAATGAATTGAGAGGTTTTAAATATAGAATTTTAATATAGAATTTTAATTTTTGAGGGATTTTACTCCCTAATGAGAGATAATAATATCAATAATAATAATAGATTCAAATTTCCTAGTTTTGCTTAAGAAATTATGAGCAAGATTACAAGTTGTGCGGTAAACCCTTTGTGTACACACTACGCAAAATGGTGCTGTACCGCCATTTCCATAGCGCCGTTACAAGTCACCATAAAACTTTCTTTTCCAGTGCGGTATGGTGCGGTAAGCCGCATGCCGAACAAAAATCAAGTACCGACTTGTCGTGATCATGCACGTATTCCTCCATAGAGATCAATGGAGAAAAAATGTAGGAAAAATGTTAAATTTTCACATTCCCCATTCACTCAATGAAGAAAAGAACACCCTAACACAAGCCTCTAGTCTAATAACCCCAAAACCGCCATCTCCCCACATAACCAGCATGAAATAAAGCTAATAACCCCTAAACTGCCGCCCCCACATTGCAACTACTATAATAAACCTATTAACCACCAAACCACCCCCACATCACAACTACTATAATAAACCTATTAACCTTTAAAACGCCATCCCTCCACATCGCCAACACTAAATAAACCTATTAACCTCAAAACCTTTGTCCCCCCACATCGCGACTACCTAAATGAATCTGTAAAACCCTAAACCTAACACCACCCTAATAAAACCTAACATTAAAAAAAAATTAAAACCTAACATTACAAACAATAATAAAACCTAACATTACCAAGATTATCCAAAATAAAAAATACACCCAAGGGGGGCGGAGCCAGCAGCTGAGGCAGACAGACGCATGTTTCAAGAGCTCTTAGGCCTCTGCTTAATAAAATAGTTTATTTCTCAGAAAAAAAGACTGCTAACTGTGCATAAAAACTCTCTTTGACTTGTACAAAGCTAAGATCTGTACTACAGCTGTGAATACCTCAGAAAAGTGCCAACCTAATCCATTGGATACGGGACCCTGCTGCCTTCACTCCTGTAACACCGCTGATCGCTTGCAGCAGAGCCCCCATAGAAGCCTAGTGCTCCCAGCTTTTAAGTCCCCGGAGGGTCGGGGCTCCGCTCCGGGGCACCTCACAAAAAGACACCCTGTGACCCTTCCGGACCCGATACTCTTACGCAACAGGACAGCCTGAGTCCCTACCGCACATTTAAAGAAAGGCTGCGGACGCGGCGGGTTGCCTGTGAACTTATCAATCGGACCGCGGAGCATACTTGCCATCCAGAAAAGCCGAGACGGAGCCGAAGTTCACTACCGCTCACATCGACTAACTTGCAGCCACCCTTTCTACTTGCACCTTGCGATCCGGAGGGTCGGGGCTCCGCTCCGGATCGAACAGCAGACAACGGTGCTCTCAGGTGAAAGACTTCTCATACCTACATGCGGTAAGGAAATACCCCCATGACCTAACTCCCCTCCCGATCACCAGACTAACCTGCATTAGGGGCATAAATTCATTATGGGAAGATTGGGGAGAGACTTGGGACCTGAACTGTGCCACGCTGACATTTTTGGGCGCGAACTCGCGCCATCTTGGGGCCTTACCTCGTCCCTGCCGAGAGCCATAGGAGAAATCTTGCAGAGTAAACCCACCCACTATAAAGTGTGAGAATCTTACACAGGGATAACGATTCCCCCCTCACAAGGCACTCCAGTATCCCACTAGCTTTAGGATAACGGTGCCTGGAAGATAGGCCCAAGCTTAAGCCCTGCTAGTCTGCATTACCTGTGAACCCACAGACCACAACACCGCAGCAGGAAAAGATAAAGGAACAATACCAGCAAAGCCCTAATAAGCTACAGCTTTTTCTTCTAGAACTACATACTTAAAGGGCTACCTAATCTGCCTTAGTGACCACAGTGCTCATTAATAGGTCTGCATGATATTGGTGTCCTTCTCTTTTTGTGTTACAGTGAAACATCTCCACAAGGAGACCTAATCTATACTCTCAGGGACTGACCTTTAATCAGAACTTTGATAAAAGTAGTACTGCAAGGTTTTCTAGCTGCTGTGTCAGCCTATGTGTCTCTGCAGCCTAGGCTCAGAGTGGAGTGTCTTAACCCATATTTTGTTTTTTTCTTTTTCTCTTACAGGAAAACAGTTTACTTAACAGTATTAATCATTGAGTGACATAACACTTATATATATTGCCTACTTACTAACAGCTATTTCTCTCTAGCGCTAATAATCTCTACAATACTGTACACAGGTGTTGCCTGACAGGCTTATACAGATCCACTAAAATAGGGGTTTATCTATATACAAATTCATAGTGTAACTGAGCACCCCAGCTTACAGAGTATAACACTATTGCAAAGTCCTAGAGACATTACTTTCCACTAGGAGCTACAGACCAGAAGCTTATTACTATACCAATTTCTCTTTTTGTCACTCTCTCCACCCCTTTCCTACTGTGCACAGCACAGCAGGTCATACCCCCACTCCTTTTTCCGACTTGGCCCAGTGAGGGCAATCTTCCCCGGAGAGAGTGTACACTGAAAATCTCGCTCAGCCAACCTAAACAGAGGTCTGTCCAAGAGCTGCTCCTCACCTGGGATTTGTTCCCAACTCTCACTCTGGCAACAAGTAATTCACTGAAAATGTCCACCTAAACCAAGATTGACGTCAGGGGGACTTTAGCACAGTACCTCTTACCATTGTCCTACCTACTACAGTCTTTACTGCGGAGCGAAGATCCAAATCCATTAGTCTGACAGAGAAAACAGGCCTGGAACCATGTCCCAGAATTCTAAGAGAAAACCAAAGCCGCCCCACCCACCTGGGAAAACAGTAGCGGATCATTTCAAGAATCATCATACTGGGAAGTCCCAAAGGTATAGGGAATCCACCTCTGCACTAGAGGGTAGTGAATCTGAAGGCAGTATAGACTCCCAATCCCCTATACCAGATGCTCTCTCTGCTAATATTGTTGATGTCCTAACCAGGCGCATGAACCTTCTTCAAGACACGCTGACTAAAGAAATCAAAGGCTCTACAGCTGAGCTCCGTAGAGAAATTGGAGTACTAGGAGAACGTACTGAAACTTTAGAGCGTAAACAAGAAGACCTGGCTGTGGATCACGCCCACCTACAAGCTTACTCTCAAAACCTGGCGATACAAATATCCGATCTGGAATTAAAACTGGCCGACATGGAAGATCGCTCCAGACGGAATAACTTAAGATTCCGTGGAATATCTGAGGAAATTGGTCCCCAAGAGCTGGAGTCTTATGTCTTAGAGTTCTGCAATATTTTACTACCTTCTTCAGATCCGCCTGGTCTACTATTAGACAGAGTTCACAGAGTGGCAAGACCTAGATCTGTTTCTCAAGACAAACCCAGAGATGTCCTAGCTAGGATCCATTTCTTCACCCACAAAGAGAAGATACTGAGAGAGTTAACTAACAAACCCCAACTCCCAGATAAATTCCTACAAATTTCTGTATTCCCGGATATTTCCAGCTACACCTTACAAAAAAGAAGATCCTTCAGAAATATTACTCAAATTCTGAGAACGGAGAATATCAGATATAGGTGGGGATACCCTACAAGGCTCATAGTTTCTAAGAATGGTGAGACTCACACAATTTTTACCCCCAAAGAAGGGTTTGACCTGTTACAGGACTGGGGCCTAAATTCAGCTAAACCCCGTTCAGAAGCAGATCCCTCGGCTTCTAGAAACCGCTCCGTCACCACAAACACAACTCAATCACTACAGAAAACCAGTGATACTGTTACCCCACATGTCACAGGAATCCGAGCTAATGCTCAAGATTTCACTCCAAGGCTTCATAAGCCCGCTAAATGAGAAATAAATAGTTCTGGTCTTTACACCAAATTGCTCCTGTTATCTTGATGTTTCTACTTCTGAAAATAATGAAAATATATATATTGTTGAGTATATTTATCATAGGTTAGTTGTTCATTGGTTAAAGGGAGTGGGAGGACCCAGGACTCCTCGAGGAGACAGGGATGTTTGCCCAGAGATACCCATTCTGTTTTCTAAGTTATCTCCTCTCGGTTGGGACTCACGGGACCTCCCCACTCCGTTAATTTATCCAGGCTGCTCGATCTCCCTAAGGTACTTCCCTGCTGTTGTTTTGCAGCGATCCCTGGGTATAACAGAGATTATTGTGTATTTTATAGCACTAACAATATATGTAACTATGCCTGTAGAAATGATAAATGTTATTTAATCTGTTGTAAGGACACCGGTTTGTTCTTTTTGTTCACACTCCCCCAATGACAGTCAATCCACATTAACAAGTTGTTTACTTGCACTACCCCCCCCCCCACATACGCAAATTTATTTGTGCTATCCCCTTTTACGGGGACTGGAGAAGTCAGTTCTCTACCTAGTAACACTTCTCCTTTTGGTGATCCAGTGGTTCACCATACTGGTTAACATACCTAGACCTCACACACTCAATACCAATACGATCTGTACAAACCTATAGTAATACATTGTGTTGACCATAATTAATTGTTTTGTTTTCTATTCATCTGTTCAAAGTCTCCTGGTTTTCTTTACTTTTTTCAATATATTTCAGGTATAACAAAGATACGTATACTGAGCTTTGTGCTCATCAAGTACCACATCCAGGTGCGCAGACCCAGGCGGGGTGAGTTACATACCTGATTCCTTCCCTCTTTCTTCCCTCCTACTGCTTCCCTTCCCCCCTCCTAGGCTTAAGATGGCGGCAGCCACTAACCACATTTCTTTCGCTACATTAAATGTCAAAGGACTAAATTCCCCAGAGAAAAGAAGCATGCTCACCAATACCATGAGGTCTTTGAGGGTACAAGTTGTGTTTCTTCAAGAGACCCACTGGTTAGCGTCAACCCAGAATCCATACAGAACCCCTGAGTATCCTATAGTGGTCATAGCTTCCCATACTGAGAAAACAAAGGGAGTAGCCATTGCCATACATAAGTCCTTACATTTTGAACATATCCATGCAGAAAAAGACAACCAAGGACGGTTTCTACTGCTTAACTGTAAACTGAATGGTATCCTATTTACTCTCGTCAATATATATGCCCCAAACCAACTACAACCTAAATTCTTGAAAGGGATATTATCTAAAATTGAGAAACACAAGACGGGAACGACAATCCTAGGGGGCGACTTCAACATGATATGGGACCCTCTATTAGATAAGAAAGTCCAGAAGGGGAAAAAAATTGACCCATACTCTATAACTACTGCCAACAAATTTCAACAATGTATCTCCCAACATAACCTATACGATGTATGGAGGGCACTCCACCACAAAGACAGGGACTACACATATTTTTCTAGACCCCATAACTCATACTCGAGACTTGACCATTTTTTCACTGACTCGTGGACTCTGAATAGAGTCTTAACGTCACATATTAAGGTCTGCTCATGGTCAGATCATGACATCCTTACGTTCACTCTCTCTACTGATTTAACCACGGAATCTAGGCCTAGTTGGAAATTCCCGACACAAATGCTCCAAGATAAATCTTTCAGAACCTCCCTCCAAACCTCTATTATAGAATTCTTGAGAATAAATGAAACCCCTGATGTGTCCTCCCAAACAGTGTGGGCCGCTTTGAAAGCATACATAAGGGGGATATGCATTAGAAGAAAGGCAATATTAAGATGCCAAGCAGGTTTGCCCCTAGGTCTTCTTATGGCTAAGCTGTGCTCTGCAGAACAGGAGAATAAAGAATCTCCAACTACACGCCTCGCTGACCAAATTGGGGAGCTGAGAGCACAACTGGCAGACAGGGAACTACAGAGAGTAAAAGACTCCTATATTCGATTTAAGAAACTGATGTACTGCCAAAGCAACAAGGCCTCGACCCTACTTGCTCACAAATTAAAGGGCAGAACAGCGGCAGCTAGAATTCTGACACTTAAAAGTGGTTCTAACTCGGTCTTCTCACCCAAAGAAATTGGGGAGACGTTTGCGTCCTATTACTCTGACCTGTATCATCTTAAGCCCTCGATGAATGACACAGAGTCTTCTGCACGGAAGGTGCTGGACTTCCTGCAGAATCTAGGTCTACCAACTCTCCCAGAGGAGGATAGAGAGACACTTAAAGCCCCATTCTCCTCAACCGAACTCAACTTGGCCATTAAACACACACATAATAACAGAGCTCCAGGGCCTGACGGCTATCCCGGAGCCTTTTACAAAATGTTCAAAACAGAATTAAATAAGATCCTTCTCAGGGTTTTCTGTGAAGCCCGAGAGTCAGGCGTATTCCATAAAGAATTTTTACAAGCTGTGATCCTACCCATCCCCAAACCAGACAAAGACCCCTCGTTATGTACGAGTTACAGACCTATCTCACTAATAAATGGTGATGTAAAGCTATATACAAAGCTATGGGCTAACCGCCTTAATAGCTTACTCCCAAAGGTGATCCATACGGATCAGGTCGGGTTCACGTTTGGTAGGGAAGGCCCGGACAACTCCCGGAAAATGCTGAACATACTCACGGAGGCATCCCGGTTGAGGTTACCCATGCTGGCCCTGTCACTGGACGCAGAAAAGGCGTTTGACAGGGTCAGATGGGAATACCTATGGCACACGCTGGCCCACTTTGGCATCCCAGATGTAGTGATTACGGCAATACAAGCCCTATACTCTGGTCCCTCTGCAGTAGTTAAGGGCCTAGGATTTGCTTCTTCAACCATACATATCACTAATGGCACAAGGCAAGGGTGTCCCCTGTCGCCTCTGATTTTTTCTATGGCCATTGAGCCCCTGGCTCAGGCTATTAGACAAACACGTACTATTCAAGGTGTCCAATTTGGTAGGGAGGCTGTGAAAATAGCTTTATATGCAGACGATGTTACACTATTCCTAACGAACCCAATAGGCTCACTACCAGCTCTGTTTGATCTTATAGCTGAGTTTGGAGCACACAGCTACTACAAAGTTAATGTCTCCAAAACAGAGGCGCTGCCTGTAGGTATTCCAACATTTGAATTGGATGTCTTACGCACATCGTACTCATTCCGATGGTCACAAACCACTATTCGGCATCTGGGGGTGCAACTCGGTCCAGATCCGAAAATAGTGATTACTACTAACTATACAGCTCTTATCAGAGCCGTCACTGACCTCACCTCCTCTTGGAGCCTTAAAGAGATCTCCTGGCTGGGACGCATTGCAGCTTTCAAAATGACGATCCTGCCTAAAATCCTGTACTACTTTCGTTGTATCCCACTCAATGTTCCCAAAGCTTTAATTGATAAGCTCCAATCTCTGGGACAACACTATATCTGGGGCAAATCTAAGCCTCGGATAGCGGCGAAGATACTCCAAAAAAAATATGAACAAGGAGGGGTTGCAATGCCTAGTGTACGCGGCTACTATGAAGCAGCTAGACTCTCTCACATCACGGCATGGGCAAACAAAGGAGAGCCACAGGGTTGGAAAAGCATAGAGGCAATGGTCCTCCCTCCGGGCTTAAAGCTAGCAGATCTACCCTGGATTCCCGGCCACTACCTTGATATCTTAGGACTAAAAAACGTCATCGTCAGAGATAATCTGAAAGTGTGGCATAGTCTTAGAAATCTACGTGATATCGCCCCACATCCATCCCCCATTCACTCCCTACCAGCCTTACTGGCAACCCTGCCTGACACACATGTCCTGCAATGGAGTGAGTGGGACACGAAACTGGTTTCTCACTTATACTCCTCAGGCACCCTACTCACTCCCCACGAAATTGGAACAATTATCCCAGAACCCCCCCCCCATGGGTCTCCTTTGAATATTCGAGACTTTACGCCTTTATGACATCATGGGGATTCACCAAGACCCTAACTAGACCCCTGACTAATTGGGAAAAATTGTGGCAGCTCCCTATCAAAACTCCTAGACTCATATCGTTTCACTACGACCTCCTACAGATGTCTACTAACAAAGAGAGACCCTGGCAGCTAAGGGCATGGGAGGGAGACCTTTCCAGACCACTTACAGATAGGGACCTCCGTACTGCTATGACGCTGACCAAAAAGACGGTTCACTGTGCAAATACCTTAGAAGCCTACATGAAACTATTTCTGAAATGGTACTACACCCCCTCGAGACTGTCACAGATGTTTCCTACAATGTCCCCTTTATGCTGGAGAGACTGTATGCAGAGAGGTTCGGATGTACATATATGGTGGGACTGCCCAAAACTTGCTCCCATCTGGAATCAGGTAGCGGGCCTCTGTGCCAGTCTCGGGTTCTCTACCCCACTTACTCCTACAATAGCTCTCCTGCACATCTTCCCAAGAAACGTCCCAACCCATGTTTCTAAACTGATCATTTTTGTTCTAGCAGCCACGAAACTGGCAATAGCGAGGGCCTGGAAGCAGGTCCTACCTCCAGATATTGCAGAGGTTACATCTATAATGCAGATGTATGCCAAAATGGAACAAAACTTCTATTTCAATATGGAAAAAGAAGACCTATACTGGCAAATTTGGGACCCATGGTTCAATTACCAGGAAAACCATAGCTAAATAAGATGTTATGTTAAAGTGCCTGACCACTCCCAATAACGTACTTAATTCCAAATTATGTCCATCTTTCTCCCTCTCGCTAACTCTTCCCCCCCCCTCCCCTCCTATAATATGTCACCCACTCTTTGCCCTAGCCTGCATTTCTCCCTAGTCTCTGACCCCTCAGAGGAGACCTCCCCCGCCTGGGAATGCACGATATGGTTGCTAGTAGAAGTGTATTGACAAACATTTCTGAGCTGACTTGTTACAGTCACTAAAAAATTGAGTCTATGCATGGGACTGGAGTATTACCCTAGTCCCTATATTTAGGTTTGTCCATAATAATAGAAAATGAGGTTTATGTACCTGATATTTATTTATCTATGATATGCTCATCTTGGATACCTTGTGCGACCACTAATGTATATCTTCACCATACAGTTGTAATGAAATATTGTTCATATGTAAGTGAAAATGCTGAACATTTATGTTGTAATCCTTGTTATGATGCATAACCCTCAATAAAAAGATTTAAACAAAAAAAAAAAAAAAACATTTTATGTTACAAAAAAAAAAAAAATACACCCAAAATAAAATAAAAAACCCTAATCTCTAAATAAACTACCAGTAGCCCTTAATAGGACATTGCCCTAAAGTTAACAGCTCTTTTGCAAATAAAATAACAACAACAACCCCCTACCCCCCCAAACCCCCAAAACAAAAAATAAAAACTAACTAAAAAATGCGTAATCTACCAATTGCCCAGAAAAGAGCGTTTCTATGGGCATTGCCCTTAAAAGTGCAATCAGCTCTTTTTAATCCCATAAAAATAAAAAAGCAATAATCTTAAAAGAAAAAACACCCCCTCCAAAAAAAAAAACTAACACTAACCACAAAATCGGTACTCAACTTTGCTGAAGTCTGGCGATTTATCTTCTTCCCAGCAATGAAAAGGTCTTCATCCAGGTGGCTCCATCTTCATCCATCGTGGTTTCATCTTCTATCTTCTTGGTGGAGGCCAATAGGATAGCAGATGGACCCGTGATTGATGAAGATGGAGCCGCCTGGATGAAGACCTTTTGCCGCCAGAAAGAAGATGGATTGCCAGATTTCAGCAATGGTGAGAACAGATTTTGGGGTTAGTGTTAGTTTTTGTTTTTTGGGGGGTGTTTTTTTTTAAGATTAGGGCTTTTTATATTTTTATGGGCATAAAAAGAGCAGAATGCCCATACAAATGCCCTTTTCAGGGAAATGGGTAGATTAGGCTTTTTTAGATTAGCAGGGTTTTTTTTACGGGGGTATTAGAATAGGAATATTTTTTTTATTTTGGAAAATGTAATTTGTTATTATCTGTAATGTTAGCTTTTTTTATTTTGTGTAATTTTAGAGTTTTTTTTTTTAAATGTTAGGTTTTAATCATTTTTGTAATTTTAGGTTTTATTATTTTTTATAATGTTATGTTTATTATTTTTGGTATTTTTTATTTTTTAAAACAAATAATGTTAGTTTTATTTTTAGTTTAAGCTTAGGTTTCAATTATTTTTCACAGGTAAGTTTTTTATTCATTTTTAGGTAGTTAGTATATAGTAAATTTAATTTAAAGTTAGGGGGTGTTAGTTTTCACTTTTGCTGAAACGTGTAAAACTACTTTTGGCACCAGTGTATTGAACTAAAAGGATCCATTCAGAGCGTTCTGTTTAATCAGTGTATCATTGGACTACCTACCACTAAGGGACTGGTGAAGATTATGTGACCGTGATATCACCAATGTGCAGAAGGCCGCTGAAATAAGAAAATGCCAGAGCGGTGAGATTTAGAACTGGTGACCGGACACCAAAGAATCTGGAGCCACATAGTTTGCTGTGGCTGAGTAGGCTGCTGGTATAATTCATGGAGATCAACCGATGAAGAATTAATATTTGTGACAATTTGGACTAGTCCAGCCCAGCAAAGGTAAGTCATTTGAGACTTTACATATTTAATATACATTGGAATTATATCTATTTTTATGTTCTTTCAATTATTTTGAAAACTATTTCACTGGATGATATACTGGATAAAAAACTAGACTATAGGGCCGATACAATGTAGCGTATCAAGTCTGCCGCACATCGATAAATGGTGACAGCATACGCTGTCTGCATTTATTATTGCACAAGCAGTTCTTGTGAACTGCTTGTGCAATGCTAAATGCTGACAGCATACGCTGTTGGCATTTATTATTGCACAAGCAGTTCTTGTGAACTGCTTGTGCAATGCCTCCCCCTGCTGATTTGCGTCCAATCAGCCGCTAGCAGGGGATGCCAATCAATATAGGATCGGGCAGATTGATGTCCACAGCCTCAGAGCAGGCGGACAAGTTATGGAGCAGCGGTCTTTAGACCGCTGCTTCATAACTGCTGTTTCCGGCAAGCCTGAAGGCTCCATTCGGAGCTTGATAATTCAGCCCCTATGAGTGGAGTGCTATTTCTCGCTCACGCGCTAACTGTGCTTGACTTCGTTTTTTGTGCGTGTCGAATGCTGCACGTATTACAAGTTAAAAGTAAAAAGTGTTTTGCTTGCACGCTAACCTGGCCTGCGCAAAAAACCAAAGTTACAATATTGCGATTCCATAGACTTCAATGGAGCGTAAAAAGTGGAAAAAACGCCCAAGTCGCACAAACCTGATCTGCGCTAACCCAACATGAAATATTAATATTTCACATTCCAATGTCCTTCACATAGAAAAATATGTTCTATTTATTCATAAATAAATATTTCTACATATATCTGATTTTTTTGGCAAAATATATATCTATACCTCTATATATATATATATATATATATATATATATATATATATATATATATATATATATATATACAGGGAGTGCAGAATTATTAGGCAAGTTGTATTTTTGAGGATTAATTTTATTATTGAACAACAACCATGTTCTCAATGAACCCAAAAAACTCATTAATATCAAAGCTGAATAGTTTTGGAAGTAGTTTGTTTTTAGTTATAGCTATTTTAGGGGGATATCTGTGTGTGCAGGTGACTATTACTGTGCATAATTATTAGGCAACTTAACAAAAAACAAATATATACCCATTTCAATTATTTATTTTTACCAGTGAAACCAATATAACATCTCAACATTCACAAATATACATTTCTGACATTCAAAAACAAAACAAAAACAAATCAGTGACCAATATAGCCACCTTTCTTTGCAAGGACACTCAAAAGCCTGCCATCCATGGATTCTGTCAGTGTTTTCATCTGTTCACCATCAACATTGCGTGCAGCAGCAACCACAGCCTCCTAGACACTGTTCAGAGAGGTGTACTGTTTTCCCTCCTTGTAAATCTCACATTTGATGATAGACCACAGGTTCTCAATGGGGTTCAGATCAGGTGAACAAGGAGGCCATGTCATTAGATTTTCTTCTTTTATACCCTTTCTTGCCAGCCACGCTGTGGAGTACTTGGACGCGTGTGATGGAGCATTGTCCTGCATGAAAATCATGTTTTTCTTGAAGGATGCAGACTTCTTCCTGTACCACTGCTTGAAGAAGGTGTCTTCCAGAAACTGGCAGTAGGACTGGGAGTTAAGCTTGACTCCCTCCTCAACCCGAAAAGGCCCCACAAGCTCATCTTTGATGATACCAGCCCAAACCAGTACTCCACCTCCACCTTGCTGGCGTCTGAGTCGGACTGGAGCTCTCTGCCCTTTACCAATCCAGCCACGGGCCCATCCATCTGGCCCATCAAGACTCACTCTCATTTCATCAGTCCATAAAACCTTAGAAAAATCAGTCTTGAGATATTTCTTGGCCCAGTCTTGACGTTTCAGCTTGTGTGTCTTGTTCAGTGGTGGTCATCTTTCAGCCTTTCTTACCTTGGCCATGTCTCTGAGTATTGCACACCTTGTGCTTTTGGGCACTCCACTGATGTTGCAGCTCTGAAATATGGCCAAACTGGTGGCAAGTGGCATCAAGCTGCACGCTTGACTTTTCTCAGTTCATGGGCAGTTATTTTGCGCCTTGGTTTTTCCACACGCTTCTTGCGACCCTGTTGCCTATTTTGAATGAAACGCTTGATTGTTCGATGATCACGCTTCAGAAGCCTTGCAATTTTAAGAGTGCTGCATCCCTCTGCAAGATATCTCACTATTTTTGACTTTTCTGAGCCTGTCAAGTCCTTCTTTTGACCATTTTGCCAAAGGAAAGGAAGTTGCCTAATAATTATGCACACCTGATATAGGGTGTTGATGTCATTAGACCACACCCCTTCTCATTACAGAGATGCACATCACCTAATATGCTTAATTGGTAGTAGGCTTTCGAGCCTATACAGCTTGGAGTAAGACAACATGCATAAAGAGGATGATGTGGTCAAAATACTCATTTGCCTAATAATTCTGCACTCCCTGTATATGAATATCTATGTATAAATACTTAGAACATATTCCCCTATGTGGTGAACATTGGTATGTGAAATATTTCCACTAAAACACAGTTTAACACTTTATTAAATTTGAATATTACATTAAAATGAGTTTACATGTTTTCAGCTACGTAACTACAAAGGACTCCAATGCACTTATATATGTGTACATACGTAAATACATCTGTACACACATATATACCTCTCTCTCTCTCTCTCTCTCTCTCTCTCTCTCTCTATATATATATATATATATATATATATATATATATATATATACATATATAAACATACAGAAAAATTATTGGAAAAAAATATGTATTAGATAGTGTTATTATGAATGAAGCTGTATTTATTTCAATGTTTTTCGTGCAACTTTTTATTAGAGCATAACAGTTAAAGGGACAGTCAACACCAACATTCTTTTTGTTTAAGATAACGCCTTTACTACCCATTCCCCAGCTTTGGACAATCAACATTGTTATATTAATATACTTTATAACATGTAAACCTCTAATGTTCTGCCTGTTTCTAAGCTACCACATACAGCCTCTTATTAGCTTTTCACAACAAGCGACTGCTAATCCATGTGGGTCGTATAGATAACATTTTGCTCTCCCGTGGAGTTGTGCATGACACTACACTAATTGGCTAAAATGCAAGTCACTAGATAATAAATAAATAGCCATATGATCAGGGGTCTGTCAGAAGAGGCTTAGATACAGAGGTTAAAAGTATATAAATAAAATCATATTGGCTGTGCAAAACTGGGGAATCCTATATTATAAAAGGCCAGGAATGTTTGTCAAATACAGTCATGCGCAGTAGAGACTGCAGCACAAGACAAACATACCTGGCCATAAGGAAGGATCTGTCAGTGAGGATCAATCAGCAGAGTGGGGGGCAGGAGTGGGGGGGCACGAGGGGGCCACGATCGGGGGAGGCGGGAGGCAGAGGGGATCCAAGTGGATGGGGATTTTGGCCCATGTACACAGGATTTAGGACTAGTGGGTAATAAAGGGTTTATCTATCTTTTTTTAAAAAAAAAAACATTTAGAGTAGATTGTCCCTTTAAGAGAAAAATGGATGGCTACTGAGCAACAGTAAAAAGGTATATTTATTCCAATAAAAAAATACACATGTTAGTGAACAAAGTCACAACAAACAAAGGAAGGGAACAGCGATCTTACATGTTTCACGCACACTTGCGCTTAATCATAGATGCTGGGGACAAGTATGGACAGCTGCTATATTTAAAGGGGCAAAGCACCAATAGAAAATTTAATTCAGTTTAAATTATGCAGTCAATGGGTGTCACATAGACATCTAATTAACAAAGTGTGTGTCCACAATAAATACAGCAGATCAGATAAAAAGAAAAACATATTCAGTATACTTGTGAAGGAGAAACAATATCTGCCACATATTAAAGAAAATAACAGTGCATATGTATTCATTTTTAAAACACTGATTCACAAAGAATGTTTAGTAGAAAAGACACACAAAAAACGGAAACCTAAGTGTCAGGAAAATTTTGAACATTTTGAAAATTTGAAAATTGCTGCAAATGCTTAAAAAGTGTCACAAAAAAAAAAGGGCAATCTTTGTATCCTAAATATCAACACAGATATTACACATCATTTGGCATGGTATCACAATGGACCTAAAGAAACCTGAAACCATGGAAAGTTGTAAATCAATTATTTCCATGAAATCATTCATAAGCATATATCCTAGATATAAAATTAATATAGAAAAAACCCAATACACACATATTATTATTATTTCAAACAATAAAGGCATTAGGGTTAAAACCCCAGTTAGTTCAAACCATAAACATTGATGTAAATGCCATAAATTGGTAGATAATAGTATCAGGAAATAAGTAAATAAATAGGAAGATGCTTATGAACTACACATTGGTCCCAATAACAAAATGGTGTGAGATTAAAATGTAAAGTATAATATGGTTTGTATTTTATATCCATATGTGTAAAGAAATATATATAAGTATAAATACATAGAAATATCATAGTGAAATTATTGAGATATTCTTAAAACACAAATGGAAAAATATACTTAAAATGCTATGAGGGAAATTTCGATAATTGGACTAAAAAAAATATATATGTTAAAATATATACTAATATGAAGATATATGTATAACTTTCCATATAATTGATGAAATTTAATTAGTCAACAAAATATCTCATGTCCCACTCTAAATTCATACCCAAGGGGGACCTAGTTTTCAATTTGTAAATCCAGAAGAGTTCTTTTCTATCCAAGACCTTGGATATATCTCCCCCTCTATATGGAGTTCTAGCTAGGTCAATGACCTTAATATTGATACTTGGTACATTGGTAAGGTGAAAAAGATTAAAATGTTTTGCTACAGCCGAGTCTTTGTTAAAATTCTTGATATCTCTAAGATGCTCTCTAGCTCGATCCCTAAGGGTTCTAGTCGACTGTCCCACTTATTGGGCTCCACAAAGTTTGCAATCTAATAAATACACTATATAATTAGTGAGGCATGTGGCATAGAAATCCATCTAAAAAAATTCACCTGTAATCTTACTACTAAACCTATTGGTATAATCCATGGTCTCACAGGTTAGGCAATTCGAAAGGTGTGCCCTAAAGTTTCCTATACCCCTAAGCCAGTTATCATTGGATCTAGTCTTAGATTTAACTAAACTTGGAGAGAGCTTAGAGGCCAAAGTAGGTGGCTTTTTTGCAACAAATTTGTACTCTTTAACATCACCCTTCAGTATATGTAAATGCTTTTTAATAATACTACATATAGAGTTATATTGGGGAGAAAACTGAGTTGAAAAGACAATGCTTCGTTCATCTAGATAAGTTTTATGACTAACTTTGTTGGTATTGGCGTTGTTAATTCCTATGCTAGCTTCCACTGGACCAATAGCATTGTCTGTAGTAGGTGATTGTACCCTACATTGGGGTTTCCAATCCTTTATTTCCTTGTCTTATATAGCTCTCTGTCATTATATCCTCTGGCTTTTAGTCTTACAATAAGGTCATTGCCCCCTTCTACATAGATTGTCCCTTTAACCAGAAATCTGAGGTCACACTAACCCAATGCGCATTAAATTCAATTGCGCTCAAGAAAAAGCAATTACTTTCAACTTGTAAATACATTGGCATCGGAAGTAGAGCGCGTATTACAAGTTGAAAAGTAAACACGTTTGCTCAAGCACAATTGAAACAACCGGGATAAACCAGATATTGATTGTGCACAACTGTTAGCGCTCCACTCGTAATCTGGCCCTTTCTTGCCTATTATTAGATGAATTGTTTGGAAATTAAGGGCCAGATTATGAGTTGAGCGCAAAATTGCGCTTTCGAGAGTGCAATATTTGCACTCCATTCAGTAACACCTGTGCACGCAAATGTGCTCTGGTATTTCAAGTGAAGCACAATGTGAACGGGACCTAACGTTCACATGGCCTGGAAGCCTATTTCACTTTTATTTAATCTCATTTGTCTGTTCCCTCCTGTTATTACTTTGCGCATATGATCTATTGCCTTAAAGGAAAAGATATGTAGTGAATTAACATTATAAGAACAAAAATGCCTGGCAACTGGTGTTCTCGGTACTTCTTCATCAAAATAATTCTTGAGGTACGCCCAATATATTGCCTTTTGCAAAGTTGGCATGTTATGAGGTATACCACGAACATAGAGTTACATGTAAGATTTTGTTTTATCCTGTATACCTCTTTTGTTTGGCTAGAAGAAAAACAAGTGTTCACATCTGCATATTCACAAGATTTACAGGGTTTTGTTCCACATTTAAAGAAGCCTTCTTTAAGGTTCTAAATGCTTTTTAAGACTGTCTCCTATTGTGCTGGCCTTTTTTGGTACAAATTTGATGTTACCTATCACTTCCCTATCTAGTAGTTTATCTCTTTCAAGAATTGCTAAATTTTTCTTAATGATTGAGCAAATTTGTTGATATTTCCTGCTATATGGGGTGGAAAAAACTACTGTGTTTTGTGAATAGTCTGTATTTTTATCAATCTCATCCTTTAGTTAATCAGTTCTATCCATGAGAAGAGCTTGTGCCATATTCTCAAGTGTGGTTTTATCATAGCCCCTGGCTACTAGTCTCTCAGTCAATTCATCTGCCTGTTTTACATATTTACTAATTTCTGTACAATTTCTTCGTAGGCGTATGTATTGCCCCTTTTTTAAGGTGATCTGGGTGATGAGAATTAGCTCTTAAAATGGTGTTACCTGATGTAGGTTTACGATAGGTCTCAGTTGCAATTTTATTTCCAGACAATTTAAGGAGGACGTCTAGAAAAGGCAGTTTAATTGCACTATTATATGTGAATTTTAGATTCATTTCATTATTATGTATGTAATCCATAAATTCCTGTAGTTGTTTTAGGCTAATGAAATATTTGTTATAAGTATTTGTGTTTACACTTTTTACTTTAGATGATTACTCTATATTAATTATAGTAATCTTTACATTTGAGTTTATAGTCACATTAATCAGGAAAACACATTTAATAGTCTTTGATAGATTTAGCACATATTTAATTATACACAAGACACTTTAATGTTTTTTAATAGTTTTTAATGAAATTTTAAGAGTTTATACTGGCATAATTCACATTTATTAAGATAATCGTATAATATATTGATATATATGTAGGTGCATTGATCCGCAATTTCATTTATAGCATATACATTTTGTTGTCGGAAACAGAGATATGACTTGTTCTCTATTGTATTATCATTATTTTTATGGTTTGCACTAATTTTACTAATTCACTCACACCATCACACTGACACTTTCAATGAGCTTATCATTATTATTATTATTATTAATATTTCTAATATTCTTAATATTATTATTGCCATTAGTATCATTATAAAACTTACAGCTACAGTTTACAAATATTATGACATCATATGTGCATGCTATCCTCTTATTGCACCTCCTAATAATAATAATAATAATAATTTAGTTTTTTGCAGTTAGGTATATATGCATACATTCATTAACTCTTTGATATTACCTTCAACAATATTTATAAGCTTTTATAATACTTAGTAACATATTCAAGTGTTCAGTGTACAAGCACAAGTCCAGATAAATTATTACATGCTTATCAACAAAGTAACGGACTTGTAACATACTCCAAAGGCTTGAAAAATCTATTGCACATTTGTCTTAATATTGAGAATACAATACTTGCTAATCAAAGTTCACATCTTCTATATCACCTAACTGCAGTAGCGTTAACTTTTGCCATATATGTTTTTATAAAGTATAAGATACATCCGATCTTAAGACTATGGGGCATATTTATCAAGGTCTGGCGGACCTGATCCGACACTGCGGATCAGGTCCGCCAGACCTCACTGAATACGGCGAGCAATACGCTCGCCGTAATCAGCATTGCACCAGCAGCTCACAAGAGCTGCTGGTGCAACGCTGCCCCCTGAAGACTTGCGGCCAATGGGCCGCCAGCAGGGGGTGTCAATCAACCCGATCGTACTCGATCGGGTTGTATTGTGGCAATGTGTGTCCGCCTGCTCAGAGCAGGCGGACAGGTTATGGAGCAGCAGTCTTTGTGACCGCTGCTTCATAACTGCTGTTTCTGGTGAGTCTGAAGACTCGCCAGAAACAGGGGCCATCAAGCTCCATATGGAGCTTGCTAAATAAAGCCCTATGTCCAAACTGCCAAACAAATTTCAAGATGTACTAGAAATTACATGATTTGATAGGTTGAGAAGTTTTGGTTTAAACTGAACCAATTGGTTTAAACTGAACCAATTAAAGTTAACCCTATCCCTGACGAAGTGCCGGTTAGGCACGAAACATGTTGGAGTAGGTGAATGGCGGCTGGCTGGTTCACTAGCTGTGATATTGTTATTTATGTGTTATACAAAGAGAACTTTTACCTGCATTGGCAATAAAAGTTATATTTTATACGTTTACCTCTGGCGCATTGGAAGGCTGGTTATTTCATCTTTGTGGTGGAACCTAAGCATCTGATTTATTTTCAAGCGGATTTGGCTTGTCCGTTATAACCAGCTAATTCAACATGCTCACCTGGTCTGTTCGGCACGTATCGAGTGGAGCCACTACCATCCCCTGCAACAATAGGATTGCTTCCCAAGGCGTGTTCACAGTTTACACTAAGAGCCCAGCCCAGATTAGGCTGTGAGGAATTGGGGACCGGCATTGAACCTCAAGAGGAAATTACACCTTACACCAGACCGGGTGAGTGAATGTTTCATATTTTAAGTATATCGTGCTGAATGCAGTGATGACCAACACGCCAATACTATTATAGCACAAAGACTGTCATAACTTAAACAAGAGATTTTGTATGAAGTGAGTGCTTAAATAGTTACTCCAACACTTATATTATACGTGTATAAACAGTATAAAGCACTCGAAAATAATCCAAACCTCCTGTTTTGTACAAAGCATGATACACCACAATAGCCCTGAAATCTTTACACATTATACTGAAAAGAGATTGTAAGGGCTACGTATCAAACGTGTCAATATTTATAACGATATATATATACAGGTGGCCCTCGGTTTGCGGCGGTTCGATTTGCATCGTTTCAGAATAACAACCTTTTTTACAGTCATGTGACTGCTATTGAAAAGCAGTGCACTAATTAAAATAGCTGTCCGCTTGTGTAGCAGCAAAGTTATGCAACTTAGCAGACTGAAATTAATCTGTGTACACAGAGAAGACCAGACCTATCGAGCAAAAAGATCTAGCAGCCACTTCCCTATTATCTTCCTGTACAGCTGCTTGATGTGAGGGTGCTTAACTGCCTATTAATCACTGCAGATTGAAATGCATAGAATAGGTGCAGAACCAATATTATCTAACATGCTAACAATGCAGAGAACTGTTTACAGAAAAATGCAAGTAAAAAAATGTTTTTGTTCATTAAACTTAGTTTGATTATACAGTCTGTTGTGTGATTATTTAATTAGGTTTATAATGCTGTTTAGCATTTAAAGTGAAGGTAAACTTTGATGAATGAAAGCCTGTTTTTTTTAAAAATACTATTAAAAACAGGGGCACTTTCATTCATTGATTCAAGTTTACAAAGCAGCTGTTTTGATTAAAAACTTACCTCTCTTCTTTGCACACCCAGAGCAGCTTCCCCCACCCGGAGATCCTCTCTTCACACGTCATCAATGACTAATCCAACTTCCTCCAATCATGGCTTTCCCCCCAGGGTAGTCATTGCCTGAGGCCATGCTGTGATTGGAGGAAGCTGGATTAGTTATTGATGATGTGTGAAGAGAGGATCTTCGGGTGGGGGAAGCTGCTCTGGCTGTGAAGAAAACAAAGGTAAGTTTTTAATCAAAATGGCTGCCTTCTAAACTTTGATGAAAGTGCCCCTGTTTTTAATAGTATTTTAAAAAAACGAGCTTTCATTCATCATAGTTTACCTTCACTTTAAAGTCTTCATTTCAAAGCATTAAAAATAAAGTATTAGGTGTTACTTATGACAATTTTGAGAGGTGCCTGGAATCTAACTCGCTCACTACCCATTGACTTACATTATAAACTGGGTTTCAATTTACAACGGTTTCGATTTACAACCATTTCTTCTGGAACCTAACCCCGGTGTAAACTGAGGGCTACCTATATATATATATTCAGCAATGTAAAGGCACTTTTCAGTGCTGTTTTTTTCTAACACCCCACATCCCCTCACTTTAACCCCTTATAACTGCTTTGTGCACTTGTTTTGCATATTTGTGCTGTTGTGAGGGATTCTATTCAGTGGGTTGAATAATTTTGAGACTGCAGAATTCATTAAAAGTTGCATTTTCAGTTGAATTTGGGGAAACACTTGAAACATTCGTTGTGTTGAGCTATTTCAATTGCTTTTGTTTGTTTTGTTCATTGCAAACATCTGAAAGTCTGTTAATTTCGACAATTAACCGGATTTGCAATGAGGGTTTAATAATTTTGATTACTACTGTATACTAAAGGATCTATAATCATATTAGAGAAGTACATGAACCTTTTTATAGGGTTAACAGAGAGTGGTGGGTAGAAAACAGAGGTAAAGTGGGAGGAGAAAAACGAGGAAGAAAAGGAAAGAGTGGGAAATCAGAGGAAGAGAGAGGGGGACGAAGAGAATGGGAAAAAAGAACAGGGAGAGAGGGGGGAGAGAAAAGAAGAAGAGAGAGGCTGTGGGAGAACAGAGGGAGAGAGAGGATGGAGAAAACAAAGGGAGAGAGGGGGAGGAGAATAAAAGAAGAGAGAGATAGATAGGGAGAGAACAGAGAGAAAGAGAGAAAAGGGTGAGAAAAGAGAGAGAGGGGAAACAACAGAGAGAGAAAGTGTGAAAACAGAAGGAAAGAGAGATAGCGGGGAAACAGGGAGAGCGGGGGAAACTGAGGGAGGGAGGGAGGGGTAGGCAGAGGGAGAGAGGGGGAAAACAGAGGGAGAGAGAGAGGGAACAGAGGAAGAAAGGGGGAGAACAGAGGGAGAGAGAGAGTGGAGAACAGTTGGAGAGTGAGGAGGGGAAAAAGAGAGGGAGAGGGAGGAAGAACAGAGAGAGAAAGGTTGAAAACAGAGGGAGAGAGAAAAAGTGAAAAAGAGGGAGAGAGAAAATGGAGGGAGAAAGGGGGGAGAACAGAGGGAGAGAAAGGGGAGAACAGAGGAAGAGAGAGAGGGAGAGAACATAGGGAGTGAGAGGGAGGAGACAGAGAGAGAGAATGGGGAGTACAGATGAGCAAGAAGGAGGTAGCATAGAGGGAGGGATAAGGGCAGTAAACAAAGGTAGAGAAAAGGGGGGAAACAGAGTGAAAGAGAAGAAGATAACAGAGAGAAAGGGGAGAGCAGATGAAGAGAGAAGGGAGGAGAACAGAGGGAGAGAGGGGGGACAGAACAGAAGGAGAGAGAGGGAGAGAAACAGAGGGAGAGAGATGGGGGAGAACAGAGAGAGTGAGAGGGGGGAGTACAAAGGGAGAGAGAGAGGGTAAAAACAGAGGAAGGGAGAGGGAGGAGAACAAAGAGACAGAGAGGAGGAGAACAGAGAAAGAGAGATAATAGAGGAACAGAGAGAGAACAGAGGGAGAGGGGGTAACAGAGGAAAAGAGAGGGGAGAACCGAGGGAGAGAGGGAGAGAGAGAGGGAACAGAGGAAGAAAGGGGGAGAACAGAGGGAGAGAGAGAGGGAACAGAGGAAGAAAGGGGGAGAACAGAGGGAGAGAGAGAGTGGAGAACAGTTGGAGAGGGAGGAGGGGAAAAAGAGAGGGAGAGGGAGGAAGAACAGAGAGAGAAAGGTTGAAAACAGAGGGAGAGAGAAAAAGTGAAAAAGAGGGAGAGAGAAAATGGAGGGAGAAAGGGGGGAGAACAGAGGGAGAGAAAGGGGAGAACAGAGGAAGAGAGAGAGGGAGAGAACATAGAGAGAGAGGGAGAGAGAGAGGGAACAGAGGAAGAAAGGGGGAGAACAGAGGGAGAGAGAGAGGGAACAGAGGAAGAAAGGGGGAGAACAGAGGGAGAGAGAGAGTGGAGAACAGTTGGAGAGTGAGGAGGGGAAAAAGAGAGGGAGAGGGAGGAGTAAACAAAGGTAGAGAAAAGGGGGGAAACAGAGTGAAAGAGAAGAAGATAACAGAGAGAAAGGGGAGAGCAGATGAAGAGAGAAGGGAGGAGAACAGAGGGAGAGAGGGGGGACAGAACAGAAGGAGAGAGAGGGAGAGAAACAGAGGGAGAGAGATGGGGGAGAACAGAGGGAGTGAGAGGGGGGAGTACAAAGGGAGAGAGAGAGGGTAAAAACAGAGGAAGGGAGAGGGGGGAGAACAAAGAGACAGAGAGGAGGAGAACAGAGAAAGAGAGATAACAGAGGAAGAGAGAGAGAACAGAGGGAGAGGGGGTAACAGAGGAAAAGAGAGGGGAGAACCGAGGGAGGGAGGGGGTAGAACAGAGGGAGAGAGAAGGTAGAGAAAAGAGGGAGAATAGTAGGAGAGAGAGAGGGAGAGCAGCGGGAGAGAGAGAGAGAGAGAGAGAGAGAGGGAGAGAACAGAAAGAGAGGTAGGGAGAAGGAGAAGAGAGGGAGAGACACAGAGAATATAGGGATAATATAGGGAGAGAGAAGGGGGGAGAACATAGGGAGAGAGAGGAGAACAGAGGGAGAGAGAGGAGAATACAGGGAGAGAGAGGGGAGAGAACACACACAGAGAGAGAAAGGGGGTAAAACAAAGCAATAGAAAGAGGTGGATGAACTAATGGAGGGAAAGAGGGGAAAGAACAAACATTACTGTACATTTACAGATAATTAAATGTACAACAAACTCCACAATCTCCACACACAGATGTGTGATATATGTACCATACGCTGTCAGCATTTATCATTGCACAAACAGTCTTGTGAACTGCTTGTGCAATGCCGCCCCCTGCAAATTCGCTAGCCACTAGCAGGGGGTGTCAATCAGCCCTATCGTATAGGATCAGGCAGATTGATGACCACAGCCTCAGAGCAGGTGGACAAGTTATGGAGCAGCGGTCTTTCATAATTGCTGTTTCTGGCAAGCCATTCGGAGCTTGATAATTCGGCCCCATTAAGCTGTCCCTCTGCTTCAGTCACTAAAGACTAAAGTGACGACTCTGAAGTGTAGGTGTGGGGGCGGTTTTAAATTTCCCAACTGAGAATATTCTGTGGCACTCACAACATTTTCAAAATGTGATACTTTTAAACCATGAACAAAAGATGCTAAAACTTAACTTTTATTAAAATAGATATATAAAATCAGATAATATCAAATAAATGGACGTAATTCCAAGATAAATTATATTGTCGCCATTGGGGTGGTAGAAATAAAGTGTTGTTATAATGCAACTTTGAAAGGAGAATCTAATGCATAGATTAACAAATAATTGTCTACTATATTATTGTGAGTACACCATTAGTCAGACACAAAAATAAACAGTAAAACCCCTTATTCTATAGTTGAGGGATATCTTGTGTAATAGTATAATTATTGTTCTGTTACCATAATAGGTAGAATATTATTATTATAGAAACTTCCTATGATTGAATCATATTTAATGTATCACGCAAATATAAATTAAATCACCCCATATAGGGCCAGATTACAAGTGGTGGGTTACTTACAGCTAGATTTAGAGTTTTGTCGGTAACGACCCGCGTAGCTAACGCTGGCTTTTTTCTGGCCGCACCTTTTAAATAACTCTGGTATTGAGAGTCCACAGAATGGCTGCGTTAGGCTCCAAAAAAGGAGCGTAGAGCATATTTAACGCAACTTCAACTCTCGATACCAGAGTTGCTTACGGACGCGGCCAGCTTCAAAAACGTGCTCGTGCGTGATTCCCCCATAGGAAACAATGGGGCTGTTTGAGCAGAAAAAAAACACCTGCAAAAAAGCCGCGTTCAGCTCCTAACACAGCCCCATTGTTTGCTATGGGGAAACACTTCCTACGTCTGCACCTAACACTCTAACATGTACCCCGAGTCTAAACACCCCTAGCCTTACACTTATTAACCCCTAATCTGCCGCCCCCGCTATCGCTGACCCCTGCATATTATTATTAACCCCTAATCTGCCGCTCCGTAAACCGCCGCTACTTACTTTATCCCTATGTACCCGTAATCTGCTGTCCCTAACACCTCCGACCCCTATATTATATTTATTAACCCCTAATCTGCCCCCCACAATGTCGCCTCCACCTGCCTACACTTATTAACCCCTAATCTGCCGAGCGGACCGCACCACTATTATAATAAAGTTATTAACCCCTAATCCGCCTCACTAACCCTATAATAAATAGTATTAACCCCTAATCTGCCCTCCCTAACATCGCCGACACCTAACTTCAAACATTAACGCCTAATCTGCCGACTGGAGCTCACCGCTATTCTAATAAATGTATTAACCCCTAAAGCTAAGTCTAACCCTAACACTAACAACCCCCTAACTTAAATATAATTTAAATCTAACGAAATTAATTAACTCTTATTAAATAAATTATTCCTATTTAAAGATAAATACTTACCTGTAAAATAAATCCTAATATAGCTACAATATAAATTATAATTATATTATAGCTATTTTAGGATTAATATTTATTTTACAGGTAACTTTGTATTTATTTTAACCAGGTACAATAGCTATTAAATAGTTAAGAACTATTTAATAGCTAAAATAGTTAAAATAATTACAAAATTACCTGTAAAATAAATCCTAACCTAAGTTACAATTAAACCTAACACTACACTATCAATAAATTAATTAAATAAAATACCTACAATTACCTACAATTAAACCTAACACTACACTATCAATAAATTAATTAAATACAATATCTACAAATAAATACAATGAAATAAACTAACTAAAGTACAAAAAATAAAAAAGAACTAAGTTACAAAAAATAAAAAAATATTTACAAACATCAGAAAAATATTACAATAATTTTAAACTAATTACACCTACTCTAAGCCCCCTAATAAAATAACAAAGACCCCCAAAATAAAAAAATGCCCTACCCTATTCTAAATTACTAAAGTTCAAAGCTCTTTTACCTTACCAGCCCTGAACAGGGCCCTTTGCGGGGCATGCCCCAAAGAATTCAGCTCTTTTGCCTGTAAAAAAAACACATACAATACCCCCCCCAACATTACAACCCACCACCCACATACCCCTAATCTAACCCAAACCCCCCTTAAATAAACCTAACACTAAGCCCCTGAAGATCTTCCTACCTTATCTTCACCTGACTTTTTTCTGCAGCTGGAGTTTTGTCGTTAGATTTCTAACGCTCACTTCAGACACGACTCTAAATACCGGAGTTATAAAGATCCCATTGAAAAGATAGGATACGCAATTGACGTAAGGGGATCTGCGGTATGGAAAAGTCGCGGCCGAAAAGTGAGTGTTAGACCCTTTCCTGACTGACTCCAAATACCGACGGTAGCCTAAAACCAGCGTCTAACGCTGGTTTTCACGGCTACCGCCAAACTCTAAATCTAGGCCTTAGTGTTTTCGATCTCGTATTAAAAGTTAAAAGTTAAATATTTGCATGCAAGCAAACCCCAATCCAAGCTAACTCCAAAACTTCGGATATTGTGATCATGCTAACGTGTTTGCCCCATAGATTTCAATGGAGTGTGTTAGGAAAAAACCTATTACTCGTGCACTAACCCGACACCCCGTTAGACAAAGTGCGCTTAACCCAAAGTGAGTTATTCATATTTCACTTTCCAAAGTTCTTCACATATATATATACCAAAGTTGAAAAATGACACTCACTGGACTTTGCATTGTCAGTATTTAGCAGGGTTATAATACAATTAAGCCTCAAAGGGATCAGTCCCAGACATTATGTCTGCATATCTCCACACGAGGTCATTACCTGATAACCTTTTATTACATAGAGGAAAGATCAGGAAATCAAACTTCAAACAAAGTCATATAGTGAACATCTCTTTGAAATAAATTGCCTTAACTTACTGAACCAAATGTTTTCCAACTTGTCCCAAGCAGCAGTGAGGGGGGGCAGGGCCATAGTGAGACCAATTCATATCAAATTAGATTTTAGCTAAAAATTAAATATTAGATTCTATGATCCATCTGTAGTTCATTTAAGGTGACTTCACAGATACTCTGACATAATTCCCCGTCCAATTTTAAATAGATGTAGGATACATGTATTTGAATTGGCTTAAAGTCAGTGGCACTTGGTGAGTGTATTGACAGCATGCATCATAGACAGTCTTCTATGAAGAGAGTCTGTTATTTTTGAGCCCTTATGCTCATTATCTAGGCATCTTCAAACTACAATATTTCTTTAGTGCATTTGGGGATATGACACTTCATTTCCGGCGATTCCTGTCTGCCTGCTCAGAGCAGGCGGATGGGGTTATGGAGCAGCGGTCTTTAGACCACTGCTTCATAACTTGTGTTTCTGGCAAGTCTGAAGACTCGCCAGAAACACAGCCCTTCAAGCTCCGTTCGGAGCTTGATAAATATGGGCCATATTGGCAGCATTTATCAAGTTCTGGTCTGATGTACGGTACAGTAGATGCTGAGGTAGAACCATTCTTCTAGCAGTCATCAACTCAAAAGGTGACATCTTAGTAGCATTACTTGGAGTTGCTTTTAATGCCATTTTTTACTAGAGGTAATTTTACATCCCAGTCTTTACCTGTTTCACTCACAAACTTTTTGAGGATTTTCACAATGGACTGGTTGTAATGCTCTACACCACTACTTGAGGCATCTCTATATGCAATATGGAGCTTTCTTTTGACCCCTAGTATTTTTCACATTTTGGTCATCACTTCGCTAGTGAAGTGGGTTCCCCGATCGGATTCGATTCTCTGGGGTAAACCAAATCTGGAAAACACGTGGTTGATGAGCAATGCTGCGCATGTTTCAGCACTATTGTTAGGTGCACTGATGCACTCTACCCATTTAGTGAACATGTGTCACGCTCAGCTGCTGGGAAGCTCTGCAGTCCTCTCTGTGTGCTTGATTGACAGGTGTCTGAGCCACCCCTTCCTGATGATGTCACAACCAGGCTTTTTATTCTTGGCTTCCTGTTTCTCCAGTACCAGTTTGTTTGTTAACTTTTTGGCTTCTGATTGGATTTCGCTGAGGAATCTCTCTAACTGCTGCTTTTCTGTTGCCAATCTCTTCAAGGATTTACTATGCTGGATTAACCTTCAACTTCCTGATTACCTGTCTCCAATTAATGCAAGTACTGTTTGTTTTGTGAAACTTTCAAACTTCCTGTTTACCTGCTGCAAACCCTGCATATTCAGACTACTCTGTGTACTGCCAAACTATTCATATACTGTTATTTCTGTGAAACCTTCAATCTGCATGTTTACCTGTTTCCAAACTCTGCAAATACAATTATTCAGTGTAAACCTTCAAACTGCTTGATATCCTGTTGCCAATCTCAACAAGTACTGATTAATCTGTGTTAACCTTCAAACTACCAGCTTACCTGTTGCTATCTCTGCAAGTTCTGACAACACAGTGTTAACCTTCAAACTACCTGATTACATGTTGTTAATTCTGCAAGTTCTGACTACACAGTGTTTACCCTCAAACTGCCTGAGTACCTGTTGCATACTCTGCAAAGACTGTCTACACAGTGTTAACTCTCACACTGCCTGATTACCTGTTGCATACTCTGCAAAGACTGTCTACTCAGTGTTAACCCTCAAACTGCCTGATTACCTGTTGCATACTCTTCAAAGACTGTCTACACAATGTTAACCTTCAGACTGCCTGATAACAAATGACCTACTCCTGCATTATTAACTGTTTCCTGTTTTACCCTTCTTCTGTCTGAGTATAAGTGGACTATCCCTGCTCTCCTGATACTGTGGAAGACATTTCCTGAAACCAGTTCCTTATTCAGAAGTCTATCTGGCTGATATCATGAATTACTTTGGCACAGGCTAACCCTGCTCCATATCGTGAGTACTTTGTTTTTTGGAGGTTGTCGTGGGGTCACGTCCTGGATTAAACTCAGAGTGCAAGGGTGTTGTTTAAGTTCACCCTAGCATTTGGGTCTTCTTCTGGACATTTCCTAACCTGACAACATGCTTGTTACTGTCAACATGTATTTGTTACCTCTTGATGACCTTGTTACTGGACCAATAAAATCAATTTGTATATCTGACCATGGCATTACCATCCCACTTTTCTGCAATGGCGCTCTATGCGTTGGTGCAGTGGGTTGGAACTGTGGACAGATTAAACAACCTTGTCAGTAGGTTTGAACATCTTTCAACATGTGCGACCAAAAGGCGTAATCACGTAATATTTCATATGTTAATTTGGTGCCACGATGACCAGATGTGGAAGCATCATGGGCATTTTGAAGCATTAGACCTCTAAACTTTGTAGGTACCACCCATTGCTGGATGCCAGTTTTGGAGGTTCTAACTAACAAAGCATCCTGTAACTTGAATTGTTATTTGGATTTCATTAAGATTCTAAGATCTTCCTTGCCAATATCGTCCTCTTTTGAGATGGGGTTGCTTTCAGGATCTTCTATGTGTTTATAGAAGATGCCTACAATGGGGTCTTCTTTTTGACTAGTGATCAGGTCCTCACTAGGAGAATCCTAACTCCATTGTACCAGGTTAGGCTCACTCTGTTGTTTAGCCTGGTTTCTGGTAATGGCTTCTACCTGAATTGCACCCATTAAGTGGTTGATATTAAGGAGTTCTCCTGTTATGGCTCCTTGTTTGGCTAATGAATCCGCAAGATCATTGCCTTCCATATCAGGATCTTGAATTCTGGAATGACCCTTGGTCTTTTTACAGTGTACGGTTAACCTATTGGATACCACTAGATTATCAATCTCGCAGAACAACTTGCAATGTTTGACTGGTTTGTTGTTACTTTTCTGCATGCCATTTCTTTTCCAAGTTGGCAGGTATTCAAAAAAACTGTCACACACATAATTTGAGTCAGTAATGATCACAAATTCATGAATATCTTGTTCAATAGCCATTTCAATGGTTTTCAGAACAGCAGTTAGTTCTGCTACTTGACTGGATCTTGGTCCCATGTTGAAACCTACAGAAATATTTGGGAATCCATTTGCCCAGGTTATACCAATGCCGGCGACTAATCTGCGTTCATTTTCAATAGTGGCATGGTAAGAACAACCATCAACATATACCCAAGGTAATGTTTGACACTGGTCCACATATATTTTATACGGGGAAAGCAATTGTTCCTCCAGGAAATCACCTTCTAATAACTCTTCCCCATGATCCTTAGCAGTACAGTCATGGAGCTCAGCAAGCCCCTGTGCGACTGGATTCTTTTTGTTTTGCTTATAGCAAATTTCTAAAGGCCAGCCTTGTAAGGAAAGAGTCCAAGCTGTTATGTGGTGATTAGACAAATTCCCATCTCTTATTCTATAACTTTGCAGATATAGCAAAGTCTGGTGGGCCATTTCTACAATAATTTTCTTGCCCTGTATATAGCTGCGGAAATTTTGTAGAGCCCATACAGTAGATAAGAGGGCTTTTTCGCAATCGCTAAATTTAATTTCTACTGGGGATAGAGTTTTGCTCGCATAAGCAATGACTTTGCTTAAATTATCATGCTTTTGGTATAAAACAGCACTCTTGTTTATATCTGTGTAACCTGTTTCTAAGTAGAAAGGTTTACCACCTTCAGGGTACTCTAAGTAAGGTGCTTGGGTGAGTTTACTCTTCAGCTCCTTGATGGCTGTCTCTTGAGTCTCACTCCAGTGCCATTTCACATCCTTCTTTAAAAGAAGTAGCAGTGGTTTAGCTAATTCTGCATAATTATCAATAAATTTTACGAGAATAATTTGTCATACCCAGGAATTATCTCAATTCCTTTAAGTTAGTTGGGTTTTTAGAATTTATTATAGCTTTCACCTTTTTCTTCTGAGGATTTAACGTCATGTCCTAAGAAGTTTACACGAGAGCGGCACCATTGAGCTCTTTGTAGGGATAATTTGACACCTGCCCTTTTAAGTTGGCTGAGGACGTGTTTAAGCTCTGTGATGTGTTTTTCAAAATCTGTGCTTTTGATTAAAACATCATCAACATAAGATAAGGTCCCCCTTTCCAGTGCATCAGGCATAGCCTTATGCATGAATACAGCAAATTCATGTCCTGAATTTATGTATCCAAACGGGAGTCTTGGGAATGCATACTGGACCTTTTGTAACGAGAAGGCAAGCTTATACTGGTCCTCCTCATGTACCTTTATGGTCCAATATCCCTGTGCGCAATCAATGGCAGTGAATATTTTAGATTCCTGCATCTGAGCTAGGCACTGGTCAATATATGGCACAGGCCAACTAGACATGTACACTCTTTAGTTTAACTGTCTTAAGTCAGCACACAAACGCCATTGTCCATTGTGCTTAAGAACACCTAGAATAGGATTTTTATAAGAGCTATGCACCTGTCTGATAATACCTCTTTCTTCCAAGTTCCTTACGATTTCTGCGAGAGAATCATATGAGGCTAAAGGAAATCTGTATTGTTTAACAAAGACAGGTGGTGCATTGGGATCTTTTTGGATTCTTGCAATGTGCAAGTCTGTAGTCCCATAGTCATAAGAATCCCTAGCAAAAATATCCTTGTACTCCATCAGGAGTTCTCGTAGCTGTTGGCTTTCATCATCAATGGAACAGCCATTAGCTAAAGAGATTTGCTCTTCGACTATTTGCTGAAATCCTAGAAAGATTTCAGGCTGTCCTATTTCATAGGCTTCTTCCAACTTAGAGGTGAGATCCCCTTGATTATAATTTACATTGCCCCCATGATTCTGGGTATTGGGGTATTCTTGCTGTTTGATCACAAATACTAGAGAGGCTGCTTCAATTTTTCAGATGCCTTCCTCTGAGCTTAAGGGATAAATAGACTGAATTGTAAATAGTCACTCTGACATAGATACAAAGGATTGTTCTATTAACTATTCTTCAGTTAAGTATCCTTAGATAGCTTCCTGTTATAAGCTCAAATTTGCATACTTGGTTTTACCAAGGTCATGCACTTGCATAGGGATAAATAGATCATCCTTAACTCTCTCAATTCCTGCGAGGTATTGAGTGTGGCCTCCCCCTTAAGGGATATTATGATCCCCCTTGTGGAGAGATATGGTTAATACATCGCTGTCTAAGGAAATATTTGCTATCTTTCCAGACTCCCGCTTAAGGGAGTCTGATCATTTATTTGTAGGATAGTGATTTCAGGTATAGAGTCATTCCTGAAAATTAATCTCCACAGCATCTGGCTTCTCTTCCACCACGTGACAGTTATATTGGGTGCGAGATATACTGGACCGCTCATAATTAATAAGTCTTTTTACTTGTGACCAAATTACATTATTTATGCAATCAATTATGGTTCTTAATCGCTTCAGGAGATCACTACCAATAATTAAACGATCTGTTGGCAGATCCACTATAATGACAGGGTGTCTTCTTACCCTGTTCCCCAGTTTCAATTTTAACCATGCAGTACCATAGACTTTTAGAGAGTCAACCCCAACACCTATTAGTGAACCATCAAATTCTTTTAGTTTAGGCTGGTGGGGTGTCAGCTTATTTAGCTGTCTGTAGTACCTGTGGGATAAAATAGTTGCCTGAGATCCAGTATCAATTAATCCCATGATAGGGTTGGAGACTGAATCCTGGAGCTCAGCTAATACATAATATCTCCCTGCAGTTTCTACCATTTCACACATAAAATTGGCATGATTACACATCTGTGGGCTTCGCCACAAGTTACCTGAATCCGCCATGTTACCTGATGCAGAAGAAACTTCATTCTTACCAGTCCATCCCTCTGTAATAGGGCTGGCCGGGTTCCTGTGTACTGCATCTGTGGAAATAAGGTTAAGAGAGTACTGCAAAGGAAGAGATTTGTTAGAGCTTCTAGGCTGAGGTGGCTCGTCACCACAGCTATATCGTCCGTTTCCGGTCTGTAGGGAGAAAACATGATTAGTACCATTATTGACATTTATCATTTTATTTGGTATATATTTCCCTTCTCTTTCAGGTAATACTGCAGTATTTATGACTGTGCCTGTGGCCCACTGCTGGCCAATGGCTATACCCCTAAAAAAGGATTATTAGGGTGTTGATCCATAAAAGCTTTGCTCATATTAGTAAAGAGCGTACATAGTTGACTTACTTGCGTACTGAGTTGGCCCACTTGAATGGAAAAGCTATCTTTACCCATGGACTGATTTTTTTATGTCCAAGGGGTGCTGATTCCTGGATCCTTGGGATCCCTCAGAATTATATCTATTTCTCCTATTTTGACACGGTTGTCTTTGGGGTTCAACTTGCTCAGCATTAATATTTGGGGGAGCACTATTTACTTGGGGTGTCTGGTTACCCTGAGAGTATTTTCACGACTTTTGGTATTACTTTTACTTATACCGATAACCTTGTGGGTTTTCATCTCTTTGCGGATAATTATTTACCTGGGTATGCCCCCCATTTTGAGTATATTCTCTCTGCGCCTCAGCCCGTGTTGGGGAAGGGGCAGAGTTAAAACTTTGTGGGGGATGGCCTGTTTTCTCGGGCCAACTCCACATAGGTTTTCTTGTTATACTCCAAATTGAGTGGGCTAGGTGACACCCTAGTGGCCCTTGGTTCCTTTTTAACCACCTGTTCACCAGACTGCTGAATAGAGTATAACTTTGTACTCTCTTTGATCAGCCAGTCCCATAAGCAGTGCTCATCAAAATCTCTAGCTAAATTAATTTTGATGTGCGCGGGCAATGTTTCGAAAAATAAATTTACAAATTCTGAGCTTTCAAATATGGGGTAGTCTTCAGCCATACTGTACGTACTTTTCAATACAGAAAGGAATTCTATAGGGCTTTAATTCGCGCCACATTTTAAACCATATACAGCTATTTTCACTGCGGTTTTGGTGCGATATTTCTTAAATTCCTTTTTGCACTGATTTTTCATTCCACTCCAGGAATGAATATTGATATCTTTTAGTGAAGCAAAAAATTGTGATATTTACCCTCAAATACCCAGGGCAGAAATTCAATTTTTGACTGCTCACTAGTAACATTCATGATGGATAAAGCTATTTCATAGTTCTCTAAGTGGTCAATTATAGAAGTGGTTCAGTTTTTGGAAAATATAGGTTCTGCATCCTTTAAGAAAGTAATTATTTTAGGGGTGTCATATACCTTATTAGATATATCTTGGGCTTTCCTAGGGAACTTATTTTTGGGGCTGGAGCGCTCCCTATCTGCCCTTTTACTATGGGGAGACCCGCTGCCTACATTAATATTATGTGGGCTATTTGGGTAGCTAGCTCCACCCTCTGACTCACTACTAGAGCTTCTCTCCCCCTCCTCTGAGGTATAGCAGTTCCCTGAATTTATAACATGAGGTGACTGTCTATTTGGGAAGTTTATTTTTGACCCAATAGGGGTCCTTTGTTTAAATCCTTCCCTAAAGTTCTGCAGTTAATTTCTTATCAATTCTGTAAAGGATTTAAAATTATATGCATTATCCTCATTGCTAATAGATGGGTTTTCATTATGACGATATGGCCTTTTTAAACCACTTAACTCTCTTTGGCTTTGTGCGAGTTGCTTATGCAAATCTTCTATCTGGGCTACTAAACTCTGGTTATATTTTTGTAAGGTGGCCATGTTTTGGGCAAACTCATCAATTTTATCCTGGACTTGTTCTGCCTCTTCCTCATCTAACCTTAAGGAATAATTTTCACCCCTCAGTTGCTCCAATTGTGAATTTTGTACTTCAATTTTATTGTACATTTCATCGTTCACATAGAGAAGCAGGTCTCAAGTTTTGAAAATTATTTTGTCACGTTTCCTCTGCTTTTGAGGTTGGCCCAATTTTAACAGCCCTTGAAACATTTCGCTTTCACCACACCATATATTATTTGCTTTATTTTTGGCCTTACTCTTCAGCATCTTAATGTAAGCGCCTAATTCTCCCTTAATACTTAATCTATTTTTAAGGTGAGTAATGGCTTCTGTTTTAAACATTTCTGCCTGACTATTGGGTGATTTTGGGGAACATATTTCAATACTATGCATAGATTCAATTGATTCACTTCTTTAAAATTATTATATTGGCTTAGTATTTGGTTAAATTAAAACGCTAATACAATATTGACCAATAAGAAAGAAAAAAAATATATTTTCAAAATAATAATATTAATTTTGAAATATGAACAAAATTTTTTATTTTTTTTAATCAATTTTTCAAAAATTATTTTAATAATATTCTTTTTTTTTTATAATCTCTTATTACTACAAATATGTTATATCAATGTGATAAATTTAATAATATCTACTGCAGCGCCTCCAAATAATATGTAGTATATAGCAGGGTTATAATACAATTTATTTATTATTATTCTTTCAAATAAACCCCCAATTAAAATGTATATACGAAACAATTAAAATAATATAAATTCCTAAATTCTTTATATTAGTTAAAGTTATAAACACATTGAATAATATTTATAGAAACCAGATTGTGAATCAGATTATACACACTTATGCTGTTACAATATTCTATACAAAGATCATAAAAAATATACCTTTACAATTTACCTTATTCACAATGAATTACATTAAAATACCACAATGAAATACCAGAGTATGGATCGCTAACTTTAACAGTGCTTAGTTAAACCATATAACAAGATGCTTTAACAGCCAATTTATCTGAGCTGAAATAAGCTAAAATGTAGCAACAATGAATGTATTTGCTTTAAAATATTAAGTTATAGTCACTGCTATACTTTACCACATCAACCAATTGAGTATCTCAGCAGTGCCTCCAAATAATATGTCAGTATATAGCAGGGTTATAATACAATTATGCCTCAAAGGGATCAGTCCCAGACGGTGCGTCTGCATATCTCCATATGAGGTCATTACCTGATAACCTTTTATTACATAAAGGAAAGATCAGGAAATCAAACTTCAAACAAAGTCATATAGTGAACATCCCTTTGAAATAAATTGCCTTTACTTACTTAACCAAATGTTTTCCAACTTGTCCCAAGCAGCAGTGAGGGGGCAGGGCCATAGTGAGACCAATTCATATCAAATTATATTTTAGCTAAAAATTAAATATTAGATTCTATGATCCATCTGTAGTTCATTTAAAGCCACTTCACAGATACCCTGAAAGCATAAAAAGTTATCTTATTAGAACAAGTTAAAAGATGGCATAACCTTTCGAGGTTTTTATAATCCCTTTGTCAAATGCCCCAACATGGCCCACCTCAGTGAAGCTAAAAACATATATGCAAAGTCCATTGAGTGACGTTTTTCAACTTTGGCATACAACTACATTTAATGTGCACCCTGGCTGATATATATATAAGTCCACAGTATCACAAACCTGGCCAAGGATAAATGACAATACTGAAAAAGCAGGCAACACAGGATCCGGTACAATGTAAAGCCTTTTATTCCACAAGGAACATAGATAAATAGGGCCTTAACCCATAACATTTCGGTTCAAGCTAGAACCTTTCTCCTATGGAGGCCGTAACAGACAGAAAGGTTCTAGCTTAAACTGAAACGTTTTTGGAGTTTCTCCCATTCTCAGACTAAAATTACTTTTAGTCTGAGGATGGGGGAAACCCCGAAAACGTTAACTAATAAAGTAACCTACAGAACGGAGAGTGCTGTTCCTGAAGAGGTTTATTGGATTTGAGGTTTTTAACTGCACCCCGGCTGTTGCGGGCTTTGTACAATAGAGAGTGCTGGATCCCACACTGGAGTATATATATATATATATATATATATATATATATATATATATATATACTGGCCACTTTATTAGTTACACCTTGCTAGTACCGGGTTGGACCCGGTAATATAAACGGACAGTATACACTAATTTTCATATAACTGTATGTAATAGACACTACTATAAAGAATAAGATGCACAGATACTGATATAAAAATCCAGTATAAAACTGTTTAAAAACTTACTTAAAAGCTCTCAGTTTAGCTCTGTTGAAAAGGTAGTGGGAAAGCCCACTGCAAGTGGGAAATAAGACACTCCCCCCTCTCCCCCTTCTTTTGCATTAGAAAAGGCACTTTACACAAACAGAGGCAAGCTGGAGTATTCTCCTAAAACTTTGGGGCTTGGTTAGGAGTCTGAAAATCAGAGCAATGTTATTTAAAAATAAGCAAAACTATACATTTAAAAATAAAAACTGTATGGGCTATATAAATAGATCATCTATAAAACATTTATGCAAAGAAAAAATGAGTGTATAATGTCCCTTAAATTCTTCATGGCATAAATTCAACAAGGTGTTGGAAAAATTCCTCAGAGATTTTGGTCCATATTGACATGATAGCATCTCGCAGTTGCTGCAGATTTGTAGGCTGCACATCCATGATGTGAATCTCCCGTTCCACCACATCCCAAAGTTGCTCTATTGGATTGAGATCTGGTGACTGTGGAGGCCATTGGAGTACAGTGAACTCATTGTCATGTTAAAGAAACTAGTTTGAGATGATTTGAGCTTTGTGACATGGTGCATTATACTGATGGAAGTAGCCATAAGAAGGTACACTGTAGTCATAAAGGGAAAGACATGGTCAGCAATAATACTCAAGTAGGCCATGGCATTTAATTGATGCTCAATTGGTACTAAGGGGCTCAAATTGTGCCAAGAAAATATCCCCCACACCATTACACCATATCCACCAGCCTGAACCATTGATACAAGGCAGGATGGATCCATGCTTTCATGTTGTTTACGCCAAATTCTGACCCTGCCATCTTAATGTTGCAGCTGAAATCGATACTCATCAGACCAGGCAACATTTTTCCAATCTTCTATTGTCCAATTTCGGTTATCCTGAGCGAATTGTAGCCTCAGTTTCCTGTTCTTAGCTGACAGGAGTGGCACCCGGTGTAGTCTTCTGCTGCTGTAGCCCATCTGCTTCAAGGTTCAATGTGTTGTGCATTCAGAGATGGTATTCTCCATACCTTGGTTGTAACGAGTGGTTATTTGAGTTACTGTTGCCTTTCTATCATCTCAAACCAGTCAGGCCATTCTCCTCTGACCTGTGACAACAACAAGGCATTTTTCGTAAACACAACTGCCACTCACTGGATATTTTCTCTTTTTCGGACCATTCTCTGTAAACCCTAGAGATGGTTGTGCGTGAAAATCCCAGTAGATCAGCAGTTTTTTAAATACTCAGACCAGCCCGTCTTGCACCAACAACCATGCCACGTTCAAAGTCGTTTAAATCCCCTTTCTTCCCCATTCTGATGCTGGGTTTGAACTTCAGCAAGTCGTCTTCATCAAGTCTAGATGCCTAAATGCATTGAGTTGCTGCCATGTGATTGGCTGATTAGCCAATCACATGGCAAACCGGATCGGTGATCCCCTGTCTGCTTCTCATGTTGTACTTAGTTAGCAGAATCTTCCATACTACCCTTTTTATAAAGAGGGACTACATTGGAAATTTTCCAGTCTTTTGGAGCAACTTCTTTTAACAGTGACTGATTAAATAAATCAGCTAATGGAATTGCATAATCAACACGTGTGTACTACAAAGACAATGAAATAACAAAAATTTTAAATGAGCAGTAGAATTTTCTATGACAAATTTTAAATTTAATTGAATTTGCCATCCACCTTTATTATGTGACAGCCATCAGCCAATCACAGACTCATATACATACTGTATACACTGTGAACTCGTCAAAATGCTCAGTAGTAGGTGGTGCCTCAGAAACTATGCATAATAAAAAAACTATGCACAATCTGATAATGGAAGTAAATTTGAAGTTCTCTTAAAATTGTATTCTCAAGCTGAATCATGAAAATTTAGTTTTTACTTCCATGGTTCAGACACAGCATACACTTTTAGAACTTTAAGAACTTTCCAATTTATTTCTATTAACTAATTTGCTTCATTCTCATGGTATCCTTTGCTGAAGGAGCAACAATACATTACTAGGAGTTAGCTGCAAGTTTTTTGTCATGTGCTCACCCAATGAGGCTGATTTATTAAGGGCCAAATGCCCCTGTTTCCGCGAGAGCCTTCAGGCTCACCGGAAACAGGAGTTAAGAAGCAGCAGACTTAAGACCACTGCTCCTTAACACGTACGTCTCCTCTGAGGCTGCGGACATCAATCCGCCCAATCTCATATGATCGGGTTGATTGACACCCTGTCGGGCGAACATGATCCGCTAATCGGCCCCAATGTGTTTAGTTACCTCCCAGTAGTGCAATGCTGCTCATTCAACAAAAGATACCAAGAAAATGAAGCAAATGTAACCCCTTAATGACTGCAACTTACCATGTACATTGCTGGTCAATAAGGGTTTTACAGGTCATAGTAGGGGGGGTCTCGCCGCGAACGGCAGGACCACACTATTATGACCTCCCTTCTGGTGGGTGTCATCATAGACCGTACTATCAAATTCACAATCCCCATTAAGGGGTTAATCAAAGCAATTGGTAAGTTGTTTAAAATTGTATGTCCAATCTTATTTATGAACAAAATATTTTGGACTTCATGTCCCTTTAATATATATATAATGTAATTGTCTATATATAGAGTTGACATATGCTTTGCTTATTCCAACAATGGGCTATATTACAAGTGATCAGCTAATTAATCGAGCGCCCGTAAACAGGCCAATTCACCCGTTTATGGGCGCATGATAAAACACCAGCCATTACAAGTGGCCATGACTTAGTTGAGCTCAAACATTGCTTCCACATAAGTGATATTTTGCAATCAACTTGTAATCTAGCACGAGCAATAAGGAATGTATTGCGGGTGTTTTGCTCGTCAGTTTTACTGCTGGTATTACAAGTTGAAAGTAGTACAAGTTGAAAGTAAACATGATTGCACTCAATGATTACAACTCTGGTTAACTGTCTCATAAAAACAAAAAAATTGCACAAAACACATAAAAAATAAATTTCAAACTACAGTTACACTGATAACATAACATACCATAATACCATCAAATAAAAATAATTTTTAAAAAAATACATTGCACACAATGCAGTTAAGTAGATGAAAACATGTAAAAGCATATTTATGCAATATTCATTTCTTTTATGTAATTGGCAAGAGTCCATGAGCTAGTGACGTATGGGATATACAATCCTACCAGGAGGGGCAAAGTTTCCCAAACCTCAAAATTCCTATAAATACACCCCACACCACACCCACAATTCAGTTTTTACAAACTTTGCCTCCTATGAAGTTGGTGAAGTAAGTGTGTGCTTGATTTTTCTTCTATGATAAGCACTTCTCAGCATTTTGAAGCCCAATTCCTCTCAGAGTACTGTGTTTGTCAGAGGGATGTGAAGGGAGTATCGCCTATTGATTTTATGGTTTTCCTCGCGGTAAATCTTTTCAAAGGTTCTCTGTTATCGGTCGTAGGGATTCATCTCCTACCTCCCTTTTCAGATTAACGATATACTCTTATATACCATTACCTCTGGTGATACTTTTTCAGTACAGGTTTGGCTATCTGCTATATGTGGATGGATGGCTATCAGTAAGTATGTTTTCATTATTTAAGACACTCTCAGCTATGGTTTGGCGCTTTATGTATTAATATAAAGTTTTAAATATATTTATTACTTATATTTGCCATGAGTCAGGTCTGTGTATATTTCCTTTTGCAGATTGCCAGTTTCAGTTTGGGAAGCATGTTTTGGAAGCATGTTTTAGGAAGTTAATTTTCTTACCTGGGGTATAGTCCTTTTTTTTTTTTATTGACTGTTTTTCTTTAAATTTCGCTATATTTCATCATTTCCAGCGTCTTACTTGACGCCAGGTTTCTTTGCACGAGGTTGTGTCTGTTATGACGTGAGTTGCGTCATTTCCGGGTGTTGTTTTGCATCGTGCATCATACTTGGCGCCAAAAAAATTAGTTCATTTTTCACCCCACTTCTTATATGCCTCTTGCCTTCTATATGCTCAGAGGGCTAGGCTGTTTGCATTTTTCCCATTCCTGAAACTGCCATCTAAGGAAATCGTATATTTTGCTTTAAAGGGACACTGAACCCAAATTTTTTTATTTCATGATTCAGATAGAGCATGGAATTTTAAGAAACTTTCTAATTTACTCCTATTATTAAAATTTCTTCATTCTCTTGGTATCTTTATTTGAAATACAAGAATGTAAGTTTAGATGCCGGCCCATTTTTGGTGAACAACCTGGGTTGTTCTTGCTGATTGGTGGATACATTCATCCACCAATAAAAAAGTGCTGTCCAGAGGTCTGAACTAATAAAAAAGCTTAGATACTTTCTTTTTCAAATAAGGATAGCTAGAGAACGAAGAAAAATTGATAATAGGAGTAAATTAGAAAGTTGCTTAAAATTGCATGCTCTATCTGAATCACGAAAGAAAAATGTGGGTTCAGTGTCCCTTTAATGTTGTTTTTTTCTTTTACATTTTGCAAGATGTCTCAATCTGATCCTGTCTCAGAAGCAACTGTTGGAACCCTGCTGCATGCTCACAGTTCTACCAAAGCTAAGTGTATCTGTTGTAAGTTAGCTGTATCTGTTGATATGAAAAATTATATTACTGATGCTATACAGAAGGCTTTGTCTGCTATTCCGCCTTCTAATAAATGTAAAAGGTCTTTTAAAACTTCTCATAAAGTTGATGAAACTTCTAATGACCAAAAACATACTGAAATATCCTCCTCTGATGAGGATCTCTCTGATTTAGAAGATCCTGCCTCAGACATTGACACTGACAAATCTACTTATCTTTTCAAGATTGAGTATATACTTTCCTTGTTAAAAGAAGTGTTGGTTACTTTGGATATTGAGGAGTCTAGTCCTCTTGATATCAAAACTAGTAAATGTTTAAATTCTGTTTATAAACCTCCTGTGGTTACTCCTGAGGTTTTTCCAGTTCCTGATGCTATTTCTGATGTGATTGCTAAGGAATGGATTAAGCCTGGTATTTCTTTTATTCCTTCATCTAGGTTTAAAAGGTTGTACCCTTTGCCAGCAGCTAGATTAGAGTTTTGGGAAAAAGTCCCCAAAGTTGATGGGGCTATTTCTACTCTTGCCAAACGTACTACTATTCCTATGGACGACAGTACTTCTTTTAAAGATCCTTTAGATAGGAAACTTGAATATTATCTAAGGAAAGCTTATTTATATTCTGGCTATATTCTCAGGCCTGTCATTTCTATGGCTGATGTTGCGACTGCATCAACCTTTTGGTTGGATAGCTTAGCGTACCGCGAAACAGATCCTGATTTGTCTAGCATTGTTCGTTTGCTTCAACATGCTAATCATTTTTATCTGTGATGCTATTTTTGATATCATCAAAATTGATATTAAATCCATGTCTTTAGCTATTTTAGCTAGAAGAGGTTTATGGCTCAAATCTTGGAATGCTGACATGGTATCTAAGTCTAGATTACTATCTCTTTCTTTCCAAGGTAACAATTTATTTGGTTCTCAGTTGGATTCAATTATTTCAACTATCACTGGGGGAAGGGAGTTTTTTTGCCTCAGGATAAAAGATCTAAGGGTAAATCTAAAGCTTCTAATCGTTTTTGTTCTTTTCGACAGAATAAGGAACAGAAAACCAATCCTTCCCCTAAAGACTCTGGTTCCAATTGGAAACTTTCTTCAAGTTGGAATAAATCCAAGCTTTTTAAGAAACCAAAGCCAGCCCCCAAGTCTGCATGAAGGTGTGGCCCTTGATCCAGTTCAGCTAGTGGGGGGCAAATTTAAATAATTCCAAGACATTTGGGCAAATTCTGTTCAAAATCAGTGGATTCAGAGTATTGTCTCTCAAGGGTATTGAATAGGATTCAGAGTAAGACCTCCTGTGAGAAGATTCTTTCTCTCTCACGTTCCAGCAAAGCTGGTGAAGGCTCAGGCTTTTCTGAAGTGTGTTTCAGATCTAGAGCTTTCAGGGGTAATAATTTCAGTTCCATTTCCGGAATAGGGTCTGGGGTTTTATTCAAATCTATTCATTGTCCCAAAGAAAGAAAATTCATTCAGGCCAGTTCTGGATCTGAAGTTTTTGAATCATTTTGTAAGAGTCCCAACTTTCAAGATGGTGACTATAAGGACTATATTGCCTTTTGTTCAGCAAGGTCATTATATGTCTACGATAGACTTACAGGATGCACATCTTCACATTCCGATTAATCCAGACCACTATAGGTTTCTGAGATTCTCTTTTCTAGGCAAGCATTACCAATTTTTCGCTATTCCATTTGGCCTAGCAACAGCTCCAAGGATCTTTTTGAAGGTTCTCGGTGCCCTTCTATCTGTAATCAGAGAACAGGGTGTTGCTGTGTTTCCTTATTTGGACAATATCTTGGTACAAGCTCAGTCTTTATATTTAGCCGAATCTCACACAAATCAACTAGTGTTGTTTCTTCAAAGACATGGTTGGAGGATCAATTTACCAAAAAGTTTCTTGATTCCTCAGACAAGGGTTACCTTTTTAGGTTTCCAGATAGATTCAGTGTCCATGACTGTCTTTAACAGACAAAAGACAAATTAAATTGGTCTCAGCTTGTCAAAACCTTCAGTCTTAATGATTCCCTTCAGTGGCTATGTGCATGGAAGTTTTAGGTCTCATGACTGCAGCATCGGAAGCGATCCCCTTTGCTGGTTTTCTTATGAGACCTCTACAGCTTTGTATGCTGAATCAATGGTGCAGGGATTATACTCGGATATCACAATTGATATACTTAAATCCCAACATTCAACTCTCTCTGACTTGGTGGTTAGACAATCATCATATAGTTAAAAGGGCTACTTTTGTTTGTCCTACCTGGACTGTGATCACAACAGATGCAAGTCTTTCAGGTTGGGGAGCTGTCTGTGGATCTCTGACAGCACAAGGGGTTTGAAAACCTCAAGAAGCGAGATTACCAATCAATATTTTAGAACTCCATTCTATTTTCAGGGCTCTTCAGGTTTGGCCTCTGTTAAAGAGAGATCCATTCATTTGTTTTCAGACAGACAATATCACAACTGTGGCATATTTCAATCATCAGGGTGGGACTCCCAGTCCCCTAGCTATGAAAGAAGTATCTTTGATATTTTCTTGGGTGGAATCCAGCTCTTGTCTAATTTCTGTGGTCCACATCCCAGGTGTAGACAATTGGGAAGCGGATTATCTCATCCGTCAGACCTTACATCCGGGGGAGTGGTCTTTCCATCCAGATGTATTTTGTCAGATTGTACATATGTGGGGTCTTCCAGAAATAGATCTGATGGCTTCTCATCTAAACAAGAAACTTCCCAGGTACCTATCCAGGTCCAAGGATCCTCATGCGGAGATGGTGGATGCTTTAGCAGCTTCTTGGTTTTACCAACCTGCTTATATATTTCCGCCTCTAGTTCTTATTCCATGAGTGATCTCCAAGATCATTATGGAACAATCGTATGTGTTTCTGATAGCCCCAGTGTGGCCTCACAGGTTTTGGTATGCGGATCTTGTCCGGATGTCAAGTTGCCAGCCTTGGACACTTCCTCTAAGACCAGACCTTCTGTCTCAAGGGCTGTTTTTCCATCAGGATCTCAAATCATTAAATTTGAAGGTATGGAAATCGAACGCTTAGTGCTTAGTCATAGAGGTTTCTCTAACTCAGTGAGTAATACTATGTTGCAGGCTCGTAAGTCTGTTTCAAGGAAGATTTATTATTGCGTTTGGAAGACCTATATTTCATGGTGTTCTTCTCATAAATTTTCCTGGCATTCTTTTAGAATTCCTAGAATTTTACAGTTTCTTCAGGATGGTTTGGATAAAGGTTTGTCTGCAAGTTCTTTGAAGGGACAAATACTGACACTATTCCAGTCACTATTGAACGAGAGGATAAGTAATACCATTGTACTTTATTTTAAAATCAACTGGCTGAACAGCAACCGGTAGTAACATTTATCTATACCCACACACTGATCACCCCCCTACATTTAACTACTTTTGCTCTCTAGTTAAGTGTACCACTTAGCAGCTATATTAACACAGTACAACTACATTGGCCTTGTAACTACTGTTTGGCTCCTGAGTGGGATTTTAACTTTGTACTATCCTATTTTAAAGTGTGTTTATTATTAAGAATAAAAGTTATGTTTTAAACTTATATACTGTAACTGTTCATTCACCAGTCTAGATTACCTCTTAAGTTGCTTATTATATGCTAAGAATAGGTTGTTGCAAGTCAACAACACATTAACCCCTTGAGTGCTATTTATGTAGTCTGGTTTCAGGGGTAAGCTTCTTTGCTTCTCCTGTGTGTGCATACAGATTCAATTAATACATAGCACCTTTTAAATCCCAGGAACAATTATATGAACAGTGTTCTTTGTTACAATTGGGTAATTTTGGGGTACCTAATTTACATGAGTAGTGCCATTGGTTTTTCTTCAATTCTCACATTTAAAAAAGAGATTATATATATAGCTTCAGGTTTTTTAAATAAAGTATTATTGTCAATTAAATGGACAAAATAAAATGTTCATGTTTCAGATAGCGCATGCATTTACTTCCATTATCAAAATTTGCACAACCTTTTAATATGCTCACTTTCGGAGGCACCAGCTCCTATTGAGCATGTGCAAGAGATTACAGTATATACATATATCCGTGTCTGATTGGCTTATGGCTGTCACATGATACAGGGGGGGAGGAAATGGAAGCAATTTAAACTTGTTAGGAAAAAAACGACTGCTCATTTTAAATTCAGACTAAGTGGATTGCAAACGTTTGCATGTGAGTGATAAGGAGTTCATCTCAAGTGTTTGCGCTCTTCGGGTTTACCGCTGGTATTACGAGTTGAAAGTAAACGGGATAGCTTGAGTGTAATCTCGATTTGCTCTAGAACACTGGTCTTCAAACCTGTCCTCAGGCCTCCCTAACAGGCCAGGTTTTCTGGATTACCTTGGATGAGAGCAGGTAAAATGACCATGTGTACTAATCAGCTGATTGATTCACCTGTGCTTCAGTTCAAATATCCACAAAATGTGGCCTGTTAGCAAGGCCTGAGGGCAGGTGTATATACCTATATATAATCATGTATATATATATATATATATATATATATATATATATATATATATATATATATATAGGTATTTATTGTACCAAATAAAACATCATATATATATATAAATTCAGAATATTTTTGTAGGAGAAAAATATTATAACATAGCAGAGCTATATGAGAGTGCTATGTAAAAAGAAGGGGAAAACGACACTCAGTAAAAATCTGCTCCTAATTGATCTAATATATAGATAGAAGGCTGAGACATAGTGTCAAACAAAGAAACATCCAACACACATCGGTCTCTTCAGTATATCATGAATTTTATTCTTAAAAACAAAAAGAAACATGCTAATGTTATCACAGTTAAATTGCCACTGCAGTGGATTGCCTGATTCAAGGGTATTATAACAAACAGGCAATGAGCTTCTAAACATTTAAGTTGAGCTGATTATATGACAATGATAAGTACAAATTACCAACATGTTGCAAAGAGAATCTGCATAAAATCTGCACACGCAGAGAAACTCAAATCAATGTCCTGAATGAAAAGACTGTGTCAATATCTTGTTAGATTACTTGATGTATCAAAGTCACTGATTGAAAATAGAACCATACATGATGATTAAACTGACCAAACCGAGGTAAAAGCGTCCTCAAACGTCAGCTTGCTAGATACTTAAATTCTTAGACATAGAGGCTCTTGTATCCAATAGAGGCAAATAAACCAAACAGAAGCATACAACCTTGTTAACTTGTGAGCAGCATGATCCGGGTACACAAGGCAAATTCAAGACTGGGATTCCTCCTCCGACGTCCTGTTAATCCCAATTCGTTTCGTCTGTATCTTTGCTCAAGAGAACACAGGTCAGACCTGAAACTCCGTTCTTGGGTAATTAAGACTCCTTTTGCCTCCGCCTGAAAACTTCCGAACAAAGTTGGAATAGACACCATCCAGGTATACAGGTGCTACACACTTGCTGCTATATATATATATATATATATATATTTACGAATAAATAGAACATATTCTGATATGTGAAGAATATTGGAATCTGAAATATTCATAGTTTCATGTCGGGTTAGCGCACACGAGAATAAGGGATCGTGTTTGCTCGCGAGTTGGGTGTTTTTCCAATTTTTTTTCTCCATTGATTTCTATGGGGGAATACATGAATGGCTTTTTGAGCTCGTCGGATTAGCGTGCAAGCAAAAACAATTTACTTTCAACTCATAATACAAGCACAACCAGACGTACGCAAAAAGCAGAACTTCTAGCGCAGTTAACGCTTGAGCGGGAGTGTTAATTAGTGCTCTACTTGTTATCTGGCCCATTATGTATTTGTTAGTTATGCAATTCTACTGTATTAAATCGTCCTTTAAAATTTTGATAAGATCAGCAAGCCTATTTGAATGCTCATAGATACATCTAATTAACGTTTAATTGAGTAAATATAGTCCTGCACATTGTAAGACCACTGCTTGTATCTAAGAACGCATGAGACCTGAGAGCAGATTTTGTGTACAAAAACAGCAATGTGAGGAACATTTTTATGATGAGAATTTTTATTCTATTAGACAGGCTCAGCCACCTTTCATTTAATTTCTCACATCTCTTGTTTTCGTTAAAGAAAATTGTTGTCAGGAACAAGCAGCTATGAAAATGAGATTCACAAAAAGCAAATTAGTTGTTGCTTTTCTTTATAATCAGGTTATTTTCCACAATGTAGTTTTCAGATCCAATTTACCTGATTTAAAATTGCAGTGTGAAATGTTTTGAGTATAAACATAACATATTATAGCGCAATTGCTTTAAAATTAAATTAGAACAAAATAACCTCCACTCCAATCACTTAGAGTTTGTTTTGTGTAAACCTTGTATTCAACACTATTGTATGAGTTTGTTTTATTAACCGTTCCAATACAAATGAATGGTCTCCATTTGAATTAGAAAAATTGCCCAAGTTGCATATACAATAAGTGTGAGTCATCAAGATTTTAGCACTTACCTATGTGATATTTTCAAGGGCTTTTTCCAGATCTTCATGAAAGTAAGTTATAACCACATAACGTCAAATGACTCTACCCTATATAATCTCATATTAATTAGGTTAATTTGACCTGTGTAGTTAGAATTGGAGAGTAATGGACAGTTAAAGGGATACTAAACCCACATTTTTTCTTTCATGATTCAGATAGAGCATTCAATTTTAAGCAACTTTCTGATTTATTCCTATTATCACATTTTCTTTGTTCTCTTGCTATCTTTATTTGAAAAGCAAGAATGTAAGCTTAGGAGCCGGCCCCACTCTTTTGCAAACCGAATCACATATTCTCAAGTGTGCTAACCCGACATGAAAATATGAATATTTCACCTTTTCACATAGCAGAATATGTTCTATTTAATAATAAATATATATTTCTACATATATATGGGCCTCCATTACATATGCAGCGTCGCCCGCAAAATCCTCTGCAGCCAGTTTTTACGCGATTTTGGTATTACATATACGGCGTAAGTTACGCGCGTATATTTCACCCGTCGGTCGCAATTATTACTCCCATAGGCTAACATGGGACTGTGTCGTAAATCGGTATCCAATATCCAGCGCAAGGCCTTACGTGGCGAAAATAGAGAAATCTTACTCCATTTTTACCTCGCCATAAAAGGCTGCCGTAGCAGGCCTTGCGTTGAGTATGGGAGCACCGTAAGTCCCGAAAATGCCTGCAAAAATAAACTAACACCTAACGCATGCGCAATGTCTATCTACCTGTCAACCGCAATCCCACACCGCAATAACTAATAAAGTCTATTAACCCCTATATCCGCCATCAAACCCACACCCCAAGTAATAACTAAATTATTAACCCCTAAATCCCCCAACCCCAACATCGCAAACTACCTCTTAAAATGATTAACCCCTAATCCGCCATTAACCCACAACGCAATAAACCTATTCAAGTATTAACCCCTAAACCACCATAGCCCACATAGCCTATTAAATGTATTAACCCCTAATCTGCCGCCGCCAACGTCGCCACCAGTATAATAAAGTTATTAAACCCTAACCCTAACACCCCCCTAACTTAATTATTATTTAAATAAATCTAAATAAATTTACTATTATTAACTAAATTATTCCTATTTAAAACTAAATACTTACCTATAAAATAAACCCTAAGATAGCTACAATATAATTAATAATTACATTGTAGCTATTTTAAGATTTATTTTTATTTTACAGGCAACTTTGTATTTATTTTAACTAGGTACAATAGTTATTAAATAGTTATTAACTATTTAATAGCTACCTAGTTAAAATAAATACAAAATTACCTGTAAAATAAAAACTAACCTAAGTTACAATTACACCTAACACTACACCATCATTAAATAAATTAAATTAATTAACTACAATTACCTAAAATTAAATACATTTAAATAAAATAAACTACAAAAAAAACACTAAATTACAGAAAATAAAAAAAATTACAAGAAGTTTAAACTAATTACACCTAATCTAAGCCCCATAATAAAATATAAAAGCCCCCCAAAATAATAAAATTCCCTACCCTATACTAAATTACAAATTGCTCTTAAAAGGGCTTTTTGCGGGGCATTGCCCCAAAGTAATCAGCTTTTTTACCTGTAAAAAAAGAAATACAACCCCCCAACATTAAAACCCACCACGCACACACCCAACCTCACCCAACCTTACTCTAAAACACACCCAAAAAATTAACACTACCCCCTTGAAGATCACCCTACTTTGAGCCGTCTTCACCCAGCCGGGCAGAAGTCTTCATCCGATCCGGCCAGAAGTCTTCATCGAATCCAAGCGGCATCTTCTATCTTCTTCCATCCGACGAGGAGCAGCTCCATCTTGAAGACATCCGACGCGGAGCATCCTCTTCGTTCGACGTCCAACTGAAGAATGAAGGTTCCTTTTAATGACGTCATCCAAGATGGCGTCCCTTCAATTCCGATTGACTGATAGAATTCTATCAGCCAATCGGAATTAAGGTAGGAAAAATTGGAACAGCCAATCGGATTGAACTTCAGACAGGCAGGTCCTATTGGCATCAGCCAATAGGATTTTTCCTACCTTAATTCTGATTGGCTGATAGAATTCTATCAGCCAATCGGCATTGAAGGGACGCCATCTTGGATGACGTCATTTAAAGGAACCTTCATTCTTCAGTTGGACGACGAACAAAGAGGATGCTCTGCGTCAGATGTCTTCAAGATGGAGTCGCTCCTCGTCAGATGGAAGAAGATAGAAGATGCCACTTGGATGAAGACTTCTGCCCGTCTGGAGGACCTCTTCTGCCAGGATTCGATGAAGACTTCTGGCCGGATCGGATGAAGACTTTTGCCTGGCTGGGTGAAGACAGCTCAAGGTAGGGTGATCTTCAAGGGGGTAGTGTTAGGTTTTTTTAAGGGGGGATTGGGTGGGTTTTAGAGTAAGGTTGGGTGTGTGGGTGGTGGGGTTTAATGTTGGGGGGGTTGTATTTCTTTTTTTACAGGTAAAAGAGATGATTTCTTTGGGGCAATGCCCCGCAAAAGCCCTTTAATTGGGCTATTTGTAATTTAGTATAGGGCAGGGAATTTTATTATTTTTGGGGGCTTTTTTATTTTATTAGGGGGCTTAGATTAGGTGTAATTAGTTCAAACTTCTTGTCATTTTATTTTAGTATTTAGTTTTAAATAGGAATAATTTAGTTAATAATAGTAAATTTATTTAGATTTATTTAAATAATAATTAAGTTAGGGGGTGTTAGGGTTAGGGTTAGACTTAGGTTTAGGGGTTAATAACTTTATTATAGTGGCGGCGACGTTGGCGGCGGCAGATTAGGGGTTAATATATTTAATAGGCTATGTGGGCTATGGCGGTTTAGGAGTTAATACTTGAATAGGTTTATTGCGTTGTGGGTTAATGGCGGATTAGGGGTTAATCGTTTTAAGAGGTAGTTTGCGATGTTGGGGTTGGCGGATTTAGGGGTTAATAATTTAGTTATTACTTGCGGTGTGGGTTTGATGGCGGATATAGGGGTTAATAGTTTAAATAGGCATATTGTGTTGTGGGGGGTTGTAGGGGTTAATACATTTAATATTAGTAATGAGAGGGGGGATTGCAGATATAGGGGTTTTTACGTGTCGGGCTTATTTTTGGGAGGCATGTTAGACTTTTACGAGAGATTTGTTATTTTCTGTACTTTTCTTAGGCGCCGGCAGTTTCTAAAGTGCCGTAAGTCACTAGCGACTCCAGAAATTTGTATTTACGCTCATTTCTGGACATCGCTAGTTTATCCGACTTACAGCACTTTATGAACTGCCGGCGGGGTTTATGTAATACCCCGATGTGCGAGGTGAAATTACGGGCGGCGCAGGTTCCCACACTTGCGCCAAAACCTGCGTTGTATATTTGATCGCGCCCTAGATGTTTTTTTGGTACAATATATGTTTATACACAGTATATATAGATAGATAGATAGATAGATAGATAGATAGATAGATAGATAGATAGATAGATACTTATAATACATATGTTGCTATGTGCAGAACATAGGAATGTGAAATATTTATACTAAATACATAGTTACACATTTTAATAAATATGAATATTGCATAAATATGTTTTTTTCCTGTTTTCATCTACTTAACTGCAAAGGGCTCCATTGCACTTATATATATGTCTATATATGTTTACATATGTATTAATGTTTTATTTGTGTGTATATATATATATGTGTTTGTAAATACATATCTACACATATAAAAACATAAATACAATATGTGCACATATATAAACATATATATTTATATACATACATATACTTCTTTAGACATATATATGTATGTATGTCTAAATGTTAAAACCCTTTGCCTGACTTTTATATTAGATATTGTAATTATGAGTGTAACTGTACTATGTAACGTATTTTTAATGTTTTGTGCAATGCTTTCGTTTTGAGAAACAGTTAACCAGAGCTCTGAGGACACGGTAATCATTCTAATGTAAATCGTGACTGTGCTCAAGCGATCGCATTTACTTTCAACTCGTAATACAAGTGGTAATCCCGACAAGAGCAAATACCTATGATAAACCCCTTATCGCTTGCATGCAAACAATTGCGCTCCACTCGTAAACTGGCCCTTAATGTTTCCATGTAATCATTGTCTGATCAGAGAGGTGAGTGCATTGTTAGTGTGAAATATCAAGCTGTAGCATATGTAGAGCACATTGCAGGTACTTAATCAGTAGTCCAGTGTTTTGGTATAATCTTAGTACTATAGAATAATGTACAGCAGCAATAAATAAGACAATGTTTTATTGCATTCTTTCTACACAATGATGTGCATAGCTTTAGGGGATTTAATCTCTATTACCAATGTGCAATGATTATAAGGATTGTGATAATACTGTTGGGTTTACTCTTTTGCTGATTAATAATATACTGTTTAAAAGGTATATACTGCTTCAGTAGTAATGTTATTTGTGATAACATGCTGTCTGTGACAACAGAGATGTTTCTGATCAAATCATTTTTTTATATATAATTTATTTTTATTGAAGAATAAAGAAGAACAATTGGGGACTCGCAGGACCCCTTCACAGTTACAAACTTATAAAAGTGTCGGGCCATGAAAACTAATCAAAATATTCTCCACATACACAGAGTCAGATATAACGATCATGTTAGTTAGTGATGAGAGGATCTTTTAGTTCTCAACACCGCACCTCAGTACTTGTATAGACGGTATGGTAATAAGAGGGGGGGAGGGGAAAAGTCACATAGAGAGGGAGGTGAAGGGAGGGGGGAGGGGATATAACAGAAGTGTTGTGTCTGGCCACTCGGCCCACTTCATATAGTGGATGAGCATACCAAAGAACGTTAAGAATGAAAAGGGAGATCCCTAGTGGGCAATGTTCGGGGTATCTTGTTTCATGGCAGATGGGCGCCACAAGGTGTCATACTTATTTTTCCAGTCGGTCCAGGTCATTTCAAACAGGTCTAATTTGTTCAAGTCAAGATATATGGCTTTTTCCATAGTATACAAGAAAGCCATTGTATTTGCAATATCCTCCCATTTGGGGGTAAGTTCTCTTTTCCAGCTATTGGTTTTAATAGCGCACATTAAATACACCCCAAGCAGGCCTTGGTGTTTAGGTAAGTTGTGGAAGCCCAGATGGAGGAGGGCAGGGGCCGGGCCGCTAGATATTCGGATACTGAAAGCATTAAGGGTGCGAAATCCTAGTTCCCATAAGGGTTTTATTTTGGATCACTCCCACCAGATATGTAACATGTTGCCCTGTAGGCCACAGCCTCTACAACAGAGGCGAAGTTCCTGGAAACATTTTAGATAGTCGGTGGGGACAAGATACCAGTGAGAAATGACTTTATAGTAAGTTTCAAACATTGTGACACAGTGTAGGTTTTTTTTTGTCAGCATGATGGACTTCTGCCATAAGTCGGTGGGAGTGTGGGTATGAAGGGAGCTGTTCCATCTAGTCAGATGCGAAGCTAGTTCAGGTGGTACCATGCCCTCAAGCAGATTATAGTGAGTTGTTAGTGGTCTAACAAGCCTGCGCCCCCATGCCAGACAGACTCCCAAGGGTGAGAGGAGGAAGGAGAAAAACCCCAACTTTTCAGGAAGCTTTTAACCCTGATTAGTTCAAAAAGGTGAACTGGAGGGATGTCCGCATGTGATTCCAAGTGCACTAACTCTATAAAACCGTCCGGATGAGAGGTGGACCAAAAGTCTGAGACTTGCCTTATTCCTAGACAAGGCCCAAGTATTCGGATGGGTCTCTGCCAGTCCCGTGAACAAGCCTGCTACTGAGGTAATCGGGGAGGGGAGAGGGGCAATCAGTTGTCAATATCGAACTCTGTGCCAGACAGACAAGCACTCCAGAATAACCAGATTACTGATACCTAGAGTCCTTTGACTATGCTGTGGGGTCCAAATTACATCTTGCAGAAGTACATTAGAGGGTAAACTGAGGGAGATGCAGGGCCTCCCAAATTAATGGGAAGTTGCATGATTTTGTGGGCAATTCTGGGAGTTTTACCCTGCCAAATGAATTTAGTTATCTTGCTCTGAAATTGTGACAGAAGGTGCATGAGAACTCGAAATAGATAGATATGTTTAATGAAAAGTAAGAGAAGTGTGGTGCTAAACTACAGACTGATCTTGATAAAGTTCCATGAATGGGTGAAACATGTTGATGGTCCGAGGCTGTGTTTGTACACTTTGAGAATCGAATTGTTTGGCCAAACGCAACTAAGGAAAGAGACTCTCTTTGTATTTTAACATCAGAGATTGGTGTCAATCTGTCCTGCATATGTTGTACTAAGAGCAGGATTATATGTAAGAAATCTAATTCCATCTTGGCAGGTGAACTCCTAAACAGGTGACATTTGGTGTGTGACATCGTGGAAATCGCTACGAGAAATATCACTCTATCTATTGGGTTCTTTTAAAGCGCGGCTATTCACCCGTAAGGAGTGAGGAGGCTGCTTTTGCGGCTGCTCCCACATTTGAGAGATAGAAGATTTGCACAGAATCACGGACTGCAGAGGTACTGTAAAGCATATTTTTCACACTAGCCACGGCAGGCTACCACCAAGCAGGAAGGCATTATTACACATATTGAAGATATAAAGTCAAGTACTGACTATATATGATCCATCTGCTTTATTAGGCCTCTCACCAAACCAATAAGGAATATTTTGTCTGCAGTACACGGCTAAGTACATATAGGCCAAAAGTTTACCATCTATGCCTAATTGTTTACATATTGGGAGACGTCCCAGGACTATATTGTTCACGTTTACCATTTGGGTAGCCTCAAAGAGCTAATTTCATGTGTTTTTATATAAATGCTGGAATTCTTTTATTAAAAATGTTTTTGTTTTTTTTTGCTTAACAGCTAATAGATTGATTTCTATACATCTGCAAATAGTTATTGCTTATGCTATAAGGAGTTTTACTATATATAGAAATATATTTCTTACAACTGTTTTTTATTTATTTTTTTAATGATTTTATTTTAATTAAATTGTAATTGCTAGTTAACATTTTGAGTGAAAGTGTTTAATTATTTGACTGGTTTGACTCCACTTTTAGCGCCCATCCAAACTTTGTTTGACATTTTAAGGGAGGCTATGCGTCCCATCCACAAAATGGACTTATGGTCCCATGTACTTTTTAGATTGCGCAATTCAGAGATTAAGGGGAGGTAGTTGTCTTTTACCATTTGCGTTACACTGTTGGATATCTTCACACCTAAGTGAGTAACGTTCGTCCACTTAAATTTAAATTGATCCTTTAAATTAAGGATGTATTCTTGTGGGTATCCCCACTAGTATATTTCCGTTGAGTATATTAAGCTAATAGAAAGAGAGATCCCCAAATGTTTGTAGAATATCCAACAGTCTGGAAATGGCTTTATCAGGGTCAGACGTAAAAAACAGTAATATCATTCAAATCATTTATTATGCTGCATGTAAAATTATTAGTGGCAAAACTACATTTAGCCAACAATCAGCAAGCGCTATACAGGTGCTGAACCAAAGATGAGCCGGCTCTAAGCTTACAGTCCTGCTTTTTCAAATTAAGATACCAAGAGAATGAAGAAAAAATTATAATAGTAGTAAATTAGAAATTTGCTTAAAATTGCCTGCTCTACCTGAATCATGAAAAAAAAGATTTGGGTTCAGAATCCCTTTAAGTTTTTACAAGTGAACAAGTACTGGATATGATCAAAGAGCTCATCAGGAGTGGGAGAGCTAGAATATTTTCCGATTTTATTTTTTTCTCACAAATATCAGGAAACCGGCTGTAATAATACAGGTAACTTAGAGCAGATTCCAGATGGAGAATAAGAAATAGTACCTATACTTTAGTATTTAAATGGGTAAAAATAGAACACAGGATAACTTAAGTTCAGTAACGTACAAAAATAATGAATAAAGTCCAGACACAATACCAAAGGATTAGGCAAGACAGTGATAAGATAAGATCAAAAGATAGATAAGCAGAGTACAGGTGATGCAGAAAGGGTTAAACTAAAAGCTGGGTCAAGATTTAGGCACTGGTCAGATATCAAAGCAGTCAGCGCTAATGCAAGATACCATAGGGTGAATCCAAATAAACAGTATTCAGGCAAAAGTCAGTAAGGAGAGCAGAGTTCAGACTATGAGGGGTAGTTATCAACGCGTCTACTTTACCTGCCTTCGCCGGTTCAATACGCCTGCCATCGCCGCCGCGGACCTGAATACATTCACCTAAGTTATCAATAAAGCTGTCAAAAAGCCGCGCACCAAGTACGGGGCGATGAGCAGTGGACTGTGAGAGTTATCACTCATCCAATCTCGCTGCTCTTCGGCTTTTTTACAGCTTTATTGCTAGCCTGTCACTAAGCACCCACACTAACTACACTGTTCTATCCCCTATACCGGCGCCCCCGGAGCCTCCCGCAACTAAATAAAGTTACTAACCCCTAAACCGCCGCTCCTAGACCCCGCCGCAAATCTTATAAATGTATTAACCCCTAAACCGCCGCTCCCACCTACATTATACCTAGTAACCCCTATCCTGCCCGCCTATACCACCGCCCTCAATAATAAACTTATTAACCCCTATCCTGCTGATCCCGGACCTCGCCACAACTCAATAAATAGTTTAACCCCTAAACCGCCGCTCCCGGACCCCGCCGCAACCTATATTAAACTTATTAAACCCTAATCTGCCCCCCCAGACCGTCGCCACCTATAATATATTTATTAACCCCTATCCTGCCCCCCACTACACCGCCGCCACTGTAATAAATTTATTAACCCCTAAACCTAAGTCTAACACTAACCCTAGCACCCCCCCCCAACTTAAATATTAATTAAATAAATCTAAATAATATTTCTCTTATTAACTAAATTAATCCTATTTAAAACTAAATACTTACCTTTAAAATAAACCCTAATATAGCTACAATATAAATAATAATTATATTGTAGCTATCTTAGGATTTATATTTATTTTACAGGCATCTTTCAATTTATTTTAACTAGGTACAATAGCTATTAAATAGTTATTAACTATTTAATAGCTACCTAGCTAAAATAAAGAGAAATTTACCTGTAAAATAAAAACTAACCTAAGTTACAATTACACCTAACACTACACTATCATTAAATTAATTAAATAAATTAGCTACAAATAACTACAATTAAATATAATTACATAAACTAACTAAAGTACAAAAATAAAAAAGCTAATTTACAAAAAATAAAAAAAATAAGTTACAAACATTTAAAAAATATTACAACAATTTTAAGCTAATTACACCTAATCTAAGCCCCCTAATAAAATAACAAAGCCCCCCAAAATAAAAAAATGCCCTACCCTATTCTAAATTAAAAAAGTTCAAAGCTCTTTTACCTTACCAGCCCTTAAAAGGGCCTTTTGCGGGGCATGCCCCAAAGAAAACTGCTCTTTTGCCTGTAAAAGAAAAATACAACCCCCCCAACATTAAAACCCACCACCCACATACCCCTAATCTAACCCAAACCCCCTTAAATAAACCTAACACTAGCCCCCTGAAGATCATCCTACCTTGAGTTGTCTTCAGCCAGCTGACCCACCGATAGAACCGAAGAGGAGATCTGGAGCGGCAGAAGTGATCCTCCAAGGGGCGCTGAAGAAGTCTTCCATCCAATGAAGTCATCATCCAGGCGGCGCTGAAGAATTCTTCCATCCGGGCGATGTCATCTTCCAAGCGGCGCTGAAGAAGTCTTCCATCTGGGCAATGTCATCTTCCAAGCGGCACTGAAGAAGTCTTCCATCCGGGCGATGTCATCTTCCAAGCGGGGTCTTCAATCTTCTTTCTTCAGGATCCATCTTCATCCCGCCGACGCGGAACATCCTTCTTCCCCGACGGACTAACGACGAATGAAGGCTCCTTTAAGGGACATCATCCAAGATGGCGTCCCTTCAATTCCGATTGGCTGATAGGATTCTATCAGCCAATCGGAATTAAGGTAGGAAAAATCTGATTGGCTGATTGAATCAGCCAATCAGATTGAGCTTGCATTCTATTGGCTGATCGGAACAGCCAATAGAATGCAAGCTCAATCTGATTGGCTGATTGGATCAGCCAATCGGATTGAACTTCAATCTGATTGGCTGATTCAATCAGCCAATCAGATTTTTCTTACCTTAATTCCGATTGGCTGATAGAATCCTATCAGCCAATCGGAATTGAAGGAGCCTTCATTCGTCGTTAGTCCGTCGGGGAAGAAGGATGTTCTGCATCGGCAGAATGAAGATGGATCCTGAAGAAAGAAGATTGAAGACCCCGCTTGGAAGATGACATCGCCCGGATGGAAGACTTCTTCAGCGCCGCTTGGAAGATGACATCGCCCGGATGGAAGACTTCTTCAGCGCCGCCTGGATGATGACTTCATCGGATGGAAGACTTCTTCAGCGCCCCTTGGAGGATCACTTCTGCCACTCCGGATCTCCTCTTCAGTTCCATCGGTGGGTCGGCTGGCTGAAGACAACTCAAGGTAGGATGATCTTCAGGGGGGTAGTGTTAGGTTTATTTAAGGGGGGTTTGGGTTAGATTATGGGTATGTGGGTGGTGGTTTTTAATGTTGGGGTGGTTGTATTTTTCTTTTACAGGCAAAAGAGCTGAATTCTTTGGGGCATGCCCCGCAAAAGGCCCTTTTAAGGACTGGTAAGGTAAAAGAGCTTTGAACTTTTTTAATTTAGAATAGGGTAGGGCATTTTTTTATTTTGGGGGGCTTTGTTATTTTATTAGGGGTCTTAGATTAGGTGTAATTAGCTTAAAATTGTTGTAATATTTTTTAAATGTTTAAATGTTATTTTTTGTAACTTAGCTTTTTTATTTTTTGTACTTTAGTTAGTTTATGTAATTGTATTTAATTGTAGTTATTTGTAGTTAATTTATTTAATTAATTTAATGATAGTGTAGTGTTAGGTTTAATTGTAACTTAGGTTAGGATTTATTTTACAGGTAATTTTCTATTTCTTTTAGCTAGGTAGTTATTAAATAGTTAATAACTATTTAATAACTATTCTAACTAGCTAAAATAAATACAAAGTTACCTGTAAAATAAATATAAATCCTAAAATAGCTACATTGTAATTATTAATTACATTGTAGCTATCTTAGGGTTTATTTTACAGGTAAGTATTTAGTTTTAAATAGAAATAATTTATTAAAGTACAGGTGGCCCTCGTTTTACAACGGTTCAATTTACACTGTTTCAGAATAACAACCTTTTTTTCCAGTCATGTGACTGCTATTGGAAAGCATTGAGAAGCAGTGCATTTATTAAAATAGCCAGTAGGTTTAGCTGTCCGCTTGTGTTGCAGCAAAGCGAAGCAAGCTGAAATTAATCAGTTTAACCAGGCCTGAGCTATCGAGCAGATTTCAAAGGAACAAGATCTTCCTGTCTATAAATCAGTCCAGATTGGAATGCATAGAAAGAACTGTTTTCAGAAAAATGCAAGTGAAGTCTGTGTTGTGTGATTATTTTATTAGGTTTATAATGCTGTTTATCAAATGTTTTTGCTCATTTAACTTGGTTTAATTATATATTTTGTGTTGTGTGATTATTTTACTAGGTTTATAATGCTGTTTAGCAAATGTTTTTGTTCATTTAACTTGGTTTAATTATATATTTTGTGTTGTGTGATTATTTTACTAGGTTTATAATGCTGTTTAGCAAATGTTTTTGCTCATTTAACTTGGTTTAATTATATATTTTGTGTTGTGTGATTATTTTACTAGGTTTATAATGCTGTTTAGCAAATGTTTTTGCTCATTTAACTTGGTTTAATTATATATTCTGTGTTGTGTGATTATTTTATTAGGTGTATAATGCTGTTTAGCATTTAAAGTCTTCATTTCAAAGCTTTAAAAATAAATGTATGAGGTGTTACTTATGACAATTTTGAGAGGGGCCTGGAACCTATCTCGCTCACTTCCCATTGACTTTTATTATAAACTGGGTTTCAATTTACAACGGTTTTGATTTACAACCATTCCTTCCGGAACCTAACCCCAGCGTAAACTGAGGGCTACCTGTATAGTGTAGTGTTAGGTGTAATTGTAACTTAGGTTAGTTTTTATTTTACAGGTAAATTTCTCTTTATTTTAACTAGGTAGCTATTAAATAGTTAATAACTATTTAATAGCTATTGTACCTGGTTAAAATAAATTGAAAGTTGCCTGTAAAATAAATATTAATCCTAACATAGCTACAATATAATTATTATTTATATTGTAGCTATATTAGGGTTTATTTTAAAAGTAAGTATTTAGTTTTAAATAGGATTAATTTAGTTAATAAGAGAAATATTATTTAGATTTATTTAATTAATATTTAAGTTGGGGGGTGTTAGGGTTAGGGTTAGACTTAGGTTTAGGGGTTAATAATTTTATTACAGTGGCGGCGGTGTAGGGGGGCAGGATAGGGTTTAATAAATGTATTATAGGTGTAGGGGGGGGGGGCAGATTAGGGGTTAATAAGTTTAATATAGGTTGCAGTGGGGTCCGGGAGCGGCGGTTTAGGGGTTAATACATATATTATAGTCGCGGCAGGGTCAGGGAGCGGCGGTTTAGGGGTTAACATGTTTATTATAGTGACGGTGGGCTCCGGGAGCGGCGGTTTAGGGGTTAATAAGTTTATTATAGTTGCGGCGGGGTCAGGGAGTGGCGGTTTAGGGGTTAACATGTTTATTATAGTGGCGGTGGGCTCCGGGAGCGGCGGTTTAGGGGTTAATACGTTTATTAGAGTGGCGGTGGGCTCCGGGAGTGGCGGTTTAGGGGGTAATACATTTATTTAGTTGCGGCGGTGTAGGGGGGGGCAGATTAGGGGTGTTTAGACTCGGGGTACATGTTAGGGTGTTAGTTGTAGAGAGCTCCCATAGGAATCAATGGGATGTCGGGCAGCAGCAAACATGTACTTTCGTTATGGTCAGACTCCCATTGATTCCTATGGGATCCGCCGCCTCCAGGGCGGTGGATTGAAAACCAGGTACGCTGGGCCGGAAAAGTGCCGAGCGTACCTGCTAGTTTTTGATAACTAGCAAAAGTAGAGTTAGTGACCGAGCAGTCACAAAAAAGAGTACACTTGAAAGCCCTGGAGGCGGCAGATTGAAAACCAGGTACGCTGGGCCGGAAAAGTGCCGAGCGTACCTGCTAGTTTTTGATAACTAGCAAAAGTAGAGTTAGTGACCGAGCAGTCACAAAAAAGAGTACACTTGAAAGCACTCACCCCCTTATAAGTTCATAGAGGTGTGGCGTGTTGTGTGTGAAAAATTGGACACATTAAAAACATAAACACTTTAATAGAATTTTATTAAAAACTGGGTGTATTTAAAAACACTAGAGAACTGATAGGTAATATTGTGTAATTAGTCTGAGATAATCTGACCTTATTAGTAATATTTGTTGGTCAGTCAGTTATTGCAATCAGTAGCAAGCTGCCCAGCAGCTCTTTTTACATCAGGAAATCTTATGCACTCGAGTATATCTATTTTCCCTATACACAGATTGACATAGCAATATGTTATTATAGAGGAACGTTACAACCTTTAAGAATAACTAAACCAAGCCATTAGACGATATACAAATATCTGTTTAAAGGGGTAACCTATGTCTAGCATGTCAACTTATGATGCTACACATCTAATTTTATAATTTGACTTAGATTTGACCTAAGAGCAACGGTAAATAACTAATAGAACTAGAATAGGAGCTAATATACAATAAGCAGTAGCACTGTACTAACCATATACAATTAACTTTCATGAGTTAACATTATCAAATTTAGTGCTCATCTATAAGTACTCCTTATTTATCTGGTTCACTCTACCTATCTAAGACGCTAATCATATTTGCAATAACTGACTGACCAACAAATATTACTAATAAGGTCAGATTATCTCAGACGAATTACACAATATTACCTATCAGTTCTCTAGTGTTTTTAAATACACCCAGTTTTTAATAAAATTCTATTAAAGTGTTTATGTTTTTAATGTGTCCAATTTTTTCACACACAACACGCCACACCTCTATGAACTTATGAGGGGGTGAGTGCTTTCAAGTGTACTCTTTTTTGTGACTACTCGGTCACTAACTCTACATTGTGTTCAAGAACACAGCACCCAAGGGCATTAAATAATAAATATAAGGCTATTTTTTGATTATTATTAGCCCATCCCTCTTTACTTTAGTAGTGCCATCACACTTCCTTTCTTTTTGAAACTAGCAAAAGTAGTCAGATTGTGCCGCACTTGTGTGCGGAACATCTGGAGTGACGTAAGAATCGATCTGTGTCGGACTGAGTCAGGCAGATCGAAGCTTACGTCACAAAATTCTACTTTTGCCGGTCTCTAGCCTTTGATAACTAAGGCGAATCAGCCTCGCCACAAATACGCTGCGGAATTCCAGCGTATTTGAGGTTGACGGCTTGATAACTACCCCCCATTGTATTGTAAGTTTAATAAGAGAAGTAACAGGTACCCAGGCAGTAGTGAGATCAGTGAGACAAGCAGAGTTAAAGGGACATGAAACCCAAAACAGTTCTTTCATTATTTAGATAGAGAATACAATTTTAAACAACTTTCTTATTTACTTCTATTATCTGATTTGTTTCATTCTCTTGGTATCATTTGTTGAAGGAGCAGCAATGCGCTACTGGTTTCTAACTGAACACATGGGTGAGCCAATGACAATCGGTGCAGCCACCAATCAGCAGCTAGAACCTAGGTTATTTGCTGCTCCTGAGCTTTACTAGATAAAAGTTTCAGCAAAAGATAACTTGAGAAGAAAGCAAATGAAATAATAGGAGTAAATTGGAAAGTTGTTTAAAATTGTATTCTCTATCTGAATCATGAATGAAAAAATGTGGGTCTCGTGTCCCTTTAAGGCAAGGTATTGAATGGTTAATCAGAGAAATAATCAGTATCCAGGCAGATGTTAGAGCAGTAAGGCAAGGAGAGTTCAGGCAAGGTATTGTAGAGTTAATAAGAGAAACAAGCAGTGTCTAGGCAGAATTCAGATCAGTAAGGCAAGCATAGTTCAGACAAGGTATTGAAGGGTTAATAAAAAAAAAATAACCAGTATACAGGCAGAAGTCAGATCAGTAAGGGAAGCAGAGTTCAATAAAAAGATATTAAAGGAAAGGTAGGATACAGAAAACCCCTTGACATGACTGTGTAACTTCACAATAAGGAATTAAAGGGACAGTATAAATCAGTTTTCATATAACTGCGTGTAATAGTAACTACTATATAGAAGAATATGCACAGATACTGATTTAAAAAATATTTGATTTAGAGAGAAACTTGGTTTAAAAAGCCCACACTATGGCCCATATGTATCAAGGTCTGTCGGACCTGATCCGACAGTGCGGATCAGGTCCGACAGACCTCGCTGAATACGGCGAGCAATACGCTCACCGTATTCAGCATTGCACCAGCAGCTCACAAGAGCTGCTGGTGCAATGCCGCCCCCTGCAGACTCGCGGCCAATAGGCCGCCAGCAGGGAGGTGTCAATCAACCCGATCGTACTCGATCGGGTTGAATTCCGGCGATGTCTGTCCGCCTGCTCAGAGCAGGCAGACAGGTTATGGAGCAGCGGTCTTTGTGACCGCTTCTTCATAACTGCTGTTTCTGGCGAGTCTGAAGACTCGCCAAAAACACGGGCCGTCAATCTCCATTCGGAGCTTGATACATATGCCCCTATAACTAAATCATGAACATTTACAGCAAGAAAGAATACAATAATGTTATTCAGGGACATATCCTTTGTAGTGAAACAAATATTGTAGTCTCCTATAAGACAAGCAAGCTATCTCAAATTCTTCTTGGCCATTGAGAAGGACAGGTATAGGATGTACAGTTTAAGAGGGTTAAAGAAATATACATGAAAATGTTTAGGAATGATTAGAGAAAAAGATAACTTTAGAATAAAAACCATAGGATTAATTTGATGAATTAGTTAAAAACGATTAATCCAGCAGGGTCACAATTTAGCAAGAGGTTGCAGGTAGATAAACTAGATCCCCTATTTGGGTAGCAAAGTTTTCTTCAGTTTTTGTTTTTTTTGAGGCCTTGAATAGATAGTAGATCTAATATGACAACTCTAAAAGGTGGAACTCCAAATGTAGAAGTATTCATAAGTACTTGGGGTGCATGAATGCCAAAATTGATGAAGAATGCTGACTAAAAATTCAGTTAAATAGTCCAATTGCGAAGAGTCATATCACTTATATTATTTCCAATCAAATGATAGAGTATTCAGTAAGCCCATTAGGCCGCAGATGATAGTAAAATTGTGAATCAACACCCAACTGCAAAGGATCCTCAAAACCTGGCTACAAATTGGAATCCTCAGTTGGAATCCATGGCAAATGGAAGACTGTTGTACCTCCATTGTAGAATTTCCAAATACAGACTAAGTGGTACATTAACAACTATTATCAACAACTATAATATCTTTGGGAATAGTATCCTGACCATCAATAATTTGTTTCAAGATGTTGTCAGGTATCTTCTTGACATGAATAATGAGATCAGGGTCCCATGGTATAGGTTTATGATGAAACCTCAGATAAAGTTTCAGCTTTCCTGTAACAAGATACAGGATGGTATGTAATAATTAAACTGATCCTACCAAAATATAGGGCACATTTGGCTTTCCAATGGCTCAGTCTTTTAGCCTTTTCATAGTATTCTAGATTATTTTGGTCTGTCAAAATAGTTAGATGACTTGAAGCTCCTTCATGTAGATGCCCCTTCTCCTCAATGGTTAGTCTGATATCAAGGAGTTCACAATTTGCTTCTGAGTCTTTATGTGTGAAAATTAGGTATATAGATGTACTCATTGCTGAAAGTCCTGTATTTAAGTAAGTTAAGATCAGAGCAGTATCAATAAATAAGAGAAGATTTAGAAAGATCAATATGAATCAAAACAGGTTCTGATTAAAAGTTCCAGCGTGATGTCTTGACTTTTTTAGCCATGGCAGTGAATGGGAGTTACAACTTTTTTATAACTGCTTGAAGCACCAATAAAAGTTTCCAAAGACAATACTATTTGTGGAACTCAATTCTAATTGGGTCTTTCTCAAAGCTCTTAGAAGTAATGACATAATCTAAAGAGAGATGTTACATTTCTTAAATTCATATTGACTGATCTTGGCATAAAGCTAGCTCTCTCAAAGATGCTACAAAACTTAAAGCACAAAACAGCAATGATAATATAGAGAATAGTAGTAAATCGGTAGGTACACAAAAATAAAGACTCAGCCATGATTCTGAGCTTCTGCATTAACCAAAAGGTAAATCTTTATAATCATATCAGCAGTCTCTGGTGGTCAAGGCTGTTTTCCATTCATCTCTGGAAAGGATATGACTTAAAGGGACATTAAACACTAAGGCCTAGATTTAGAGTTCGGCGGTAGCCGTCAAAACCAGCGTTAGAGGCTCCTAACGCTGGTTTTGGGCGCCCGCTGGTATTTGGAGTCAGTGATTAAAGGGTCTAACGCTCACTTTTCAGCCGCGACTTTTCCATACCGCAGATCCCCCTACGCCATTTGCGTAGCCTATCTTTTCAATGGGATCTTTCTAACGCTGGTATTTAGAGTCGTTTCTGCAGTGAGCGTTAGAGCTCTAACGACAAGATTCCAGCCGCCTGAAAATAGCAGGAGTTAAGAGCTTTCTGGCTAACGCCGGTTTATAAAGCTCTTAACTACTGTACCCTAAAGTACACTAACACCCATAAACTACCTATGTACCCCTAAACCGAGGTCCCCCCACATCGCCGCCACTCGATTAAAATTTTTAACCCCTAATCTGCCGACCGCCACCTACGTTATACTTATGTACCCCTAATCTGCTGCCCCTAACACCGCCGACCCCTGTATTATATCTATTAACCCCTAACTTGCCCCCCACAACTTCGCCGCAAGCTACTTAAAATAATTAACCCCTAATCTTCCGACCGCAAATCGCCGCCACCTACGTTATCCCTATGTACCCCTAATCTGCTACCCCTAACATCGCCGACCCCTATATTATATTTATTAACCCCTAATCTGCCCCCCACAACGTCGCCGACACCTACCTACACTTATTAACCCCTAATCTGCCGAGCGGACCTGAGCGCTACTATAATAAAGTTATTAACCCCTAATCCGCCTCACTAACCCTATCATAAATAGTATTAACCCCTAATCTGCCCTCCCTAACATCGCCGACACCTACCTTCAATTATTAACCCCTAATCTGCCGACCGGAGCTCACCGCTATTCTAATAAATGTATTAACCCCTAAAGCTAAGTCTAACCCTAACACTAACACCCCCCTAAGTTAAATATAATTTTTATCTAACGAAATAAATTAACTCTTATTAAATAAATAATTCCTATTTAAAGCTAAATACTTACCTGTAAAATACATCCTAATATAGCTACAATATAAATTATAATTATATTATAGCTATTTTAGGATTAATATTTATTTTACAGGCAACTTTGTAATTATTTTAACCAGGTACAATAGCTATTAAATAGTTAAGAACTATTTAATAGTTACCTAGTTAAAATAATTACAAATTTACCTGTAAAATAAATCCTAACCTAAGATATAATTAAACCTAACACTACCCTATCAATAAAATAATTAAATAAACTACCTACAATTACCTACAATTAACCTAACACTACACTATCAATACATTAATTAAACACAATTGCTACAAATAAATAAAATTAAATAAACTATCTAAAGTACAAAAAATAAAAAAGAACTAAGTTACAGAAAATAATAAAATATTTACAAACATAAGAAAAATATTACAACAATTTTAAACTAATTACACCTACTCTAAGCCCCCTAATAAAATAACAAAGCCCCCCAAAATAAAAAATTCCCTACCCTATTCTAAAATACAAATATTACAAGCTCTTTTACCTTACCAGCCCTGAACAGGGCCCTTTGCGGGGCATGCCCCAAGAATTTCAGCTCTTTTGCCTGTAAAAAAAAACATACTATACCCCCCCCCCAACATTACAACCCACCACCCACATACCCCTAATCTAACCCAAACCCCCCTTAAATAAACCTAACACTACCCCCCTGATGATCTTCCTACCTTGTCTTCACCATGCCAGGTTCACCGATCCGTCCTGGCTCCAAGATCTTCATCCAAGCCAAGCGGGGGCTAGACATCCACTGAAGAAGTCCAGAAGAGGGTCCAAAGTCTTCCTCCTATCCGGCAAGAAGAGGACATCCGGACCGGCAAACATCTTCTCCAAGCGGCATCTTCTATCTTCTTCCATCCGATGACGACCGGCTCCATCTTGAAGACCTCCAGCGCGGATCCATCCTCTTCTTCCGACGACTAGACGACGAATGACGGTTCCTTTAAGGGACGTCATCCAAGATGGCGTCCCTCGAATTCCGATTGGCTGATAGGATTCTATCAGCCAATCGGAATTAAGGTAGGAATTTTCTGATTGGCTGATGGAATCAGCCAATCAGAATCAAGTTCAATCCGATTGGCTGATCCAATCAGCCAATCAGATTGAGCTCGCATTCTATTGGCTGATCGGAACAGCCAATAGAATGCGAGCTCAATCTGATTGGCTGATTGGATCAGCCAATCGGATTGAACTTGATTCTGATTGGCTGATTCCATCAGCCAATCAGAAAATTCCTACCTTAATTCCGATTGGCTGATAGAATCCTATCAGCCAATCGGAATTCGAGGGACGCCATCTTGGATGACGTCCCTTAAAGGAACCGTCATTCGTCGTCTAGTCGTCGGAAGAAGAGGATGGATCCGCGCTGGAGGTCTTCAAGATGGAGCCGGTCGTCATCGGATGGAAGAAGATAGAAGATGCCGCTTGGAGAAGATGTTTGCCGGTCCGGATGTCCTCTTCTTGCCGGATAGGAGGAAGACTTTGGACCCTCTTCTGGACTTCTTCAGTGGATGTCTAGCCCCCGCTTGGCTTGGATGAAGATCTTGGAGCCAGGACGGATCGGTGAACCTGGCATGGTGAAGACAAGGTAGGAAGATCATCAGGGGGGTAGTGTTAGGTTTATTTAAGGGGGGTTTGGGTTAGATTAGGGGTATGTGGGTGGTGGGTTGTAATGTTGGGGGGGGGGTATAGTATGTTTTTTTTTACAGGCAAAAGAGCTGAAATTCTTGGGGCATGCCCCGCAAAGGGCCCTGTTCAGGGCTGGTAAGGTAAAAGAGCTTGTAATATTTGTATTTTAGAATAGGGTAGGGAATTTTTTATTTTGGGGGGCTTTGTTATTTTATTAGGGGGCTTAGAGTAGGTGTAATTAGTTTAAAATTGTTGTAATATTTTTCTTATGTTTGTAAATATTTTATTATTTTCTGTAACTTAGTTCTTTTTTATTTTTTGTACTTTAGATAGTTTATTTAATTTTATTTATTTGTAGCAATTGTGTTTAATTAATGTATTGATAGTGTAGTGTTAGGTTAATTGTAGGTAATTGTAGGTAGTTTATTTAATTATTTTATTGATAGGGTAGTGTTAGGTTTAATTATATCTTAGGTTAGGATTTATTTTACAGGTAAATTTGTAATTATTTTAACTAGGTAACTATTAAATAGTTCTTAACTATTTAATAGCTATTGTACCTGGTTAAAATAATTACAAAGTTGCCTGTAAAATAAATATTAATCCTAAAATAGGTATAATATAATTATAATTTATATTGTAGCTATATTAGGATTTATTTTACAGGTAAGTATTTAGCTTTAAATAGGAATTATTTATTTAATAAGAGTTAATTTATTTCGTTAGATAAAAATTATATTTAACTTAGGGGGGTGTTAGTGTTAGGGTTAGACTTAGCTTTAGGGGTTAATACATTTATTAGAATAGCGGTGAGCTCCGGTCGGAAGATTAGGGGTTAATAATTGAAGGTAGGTGTCGGCGATGTTAGGGAGGGCAGATTAGGGGTTAATACTATTTATGATAGGGTTAGTGAGGCGGATTAGGGGTTAATAACTTTATTATAGTAGCGCTCAGGTCCGCTCGGCAGATTAGGGGTTAATAAGTGTAGGTAGGTGTCGGCGACGTTGTGGGGGGCAGATTAGGGGTTAATAAATATAACATAGGGGTCGGCGATGTTAGGGCAGCAGATTAGGGGTACATAGGGATAACGTAGGTGGCGGCGGTTTACGGAGCGGCAGATTAGGGGTTAAAAGTGTAATGCAGGGGTCAGCGATAGCGGGGGCGGCAGATTAGGGGTTAATAAGTGTAAGGTTAGGGGTGTTTAGACTCGGGGTACATGTTAGGGTGTTAGGTGCAGACTTAGGAGGTGTTTCCCCATAGGAAACAATGGGGCTGCGTTAGGAGCTGAACGCTGCTTTTTTGCAGGTGTTAGGTTTTTTTTCAGCTCAAACAGCCCCATTGTTTCCTATGGGAGAATCGTGCACGAGCACGTTTTTGATGCCGGCCGCGTCCGTAAGCAACTCTGGTATCGAGAGTTGCATTTGCGGTAAAAATGCTCTACGCTCCTTTTTTGGAGCCTAACGCAGCATTTGTTTGAACTCTCGATACCAGAGTTAAATTTATGGTGCGGCCAGAAAAAAACCCGCGGAGCGTTAACAGCCCTTTTACCGCCGAACTCTAAATCTAGCCGTAATGAAATGCTAGATGGAATGATGCATTTAAAGAAAAGATTAGTCTGTGAATAGCATGTAGATTTGCTTTTAAAGTTTTATTAGCTTTTTAAATATTGACAAAATAAGTGTAAATTTTGAGTGGCTATAAAATAATGGAAGCTGCCAAGTTGTAACTTACCTTCTCTGCTGTGGCCAATTAGAGACAGTTGCAAATAGGTCACTAGAGTGTGCAGCCAATGGCTGTGTGGAATATAACAGTGTTCTGCACTTCTATTTCTAACAGGAACTGAAAAGCTCACAATTTCAGAACAGAATTACAGGAAAAGGGGACAAAATAAATAATGAAAGTATATTGCAGAGTTTTTTTATTTGTACAATTTATCATTTTATATTACCATCAAAAAGTGTTCAATGTCCCTTTAAGTTATATGTTATAAAGACAGAAGCATAAAGAAGATGTTCAAAAAGCTCAGGAGTGATCCCCTGTTTTGAGCACTATAAGGCAACTGTGTTTTATATGTATATTGCACAAGATGTGTATGTTTTTATGCCTAGGTTTTCTGTCATTAAAAGTAGCTAGATTTCAAAGAATACCAAAAGAAAAAGCAGAGTTGATAAGTGAAGCAACCCTGAACATGTTTAAACAGTTCTGGACATTGAAACTTTATTGTTGACTTAACATATCCTTTTACATCAGTGGTACAATGACTCAAATTCCTGCAGGATGTTTCTTTCATGTGAGCGTCATTACTTTCGGACACACACAAAGCACATTGACCTTAAAGGAATTTTTTTGCTAAAATCAGAGAGAGCTGAACCTTGGTTCATTTCTGTGAGAGTCTAATCAATCTAGGTCAGTGTCTAGTTTTGCATTGTAATAATGTACTGCTGAGTATAAATACAAGGACATCGTGTATGCCTTTAAATATGCTGTAGTTACTTATAAGACTATAATTATGTAGCTTGTAGCTACAGGACTTGGAAAAGGGACACGAAATTCAAAATATTTATTTCATGATTCAGATAGGGAATACAATTTTAAACATTTAAATCTTCCTTTGATGGTTTCATTTGCTTCATTCTTCAGCTATCCTTTTATGATGAAATAGCAATGCACTATTATATATTTATATAGTTATATTTTAATTTTAAGATATTATTTTTCTTGCTATATCTAAAATACAAAATATTAAAATGCATTACAGTTTTTTTTCTGGTTATGTGGGGTTTCAGTATTCTTAACATGCGTAAATAGTGCTATTTTATATTAATGATAGAGTTTTGCTGTAGTTTAAAGTCCATTTAATATGTGTCTATGTATTCTGCAATCATTTCAATAGGTGGTGCAGGGTAGACAAGTGTGTACAACATAGTATGTGAGATTATGAAGACCAAGTACCAAATTTGTGTCACTCAACCAATCAGAAATGTGTCCCCATGAAAGAAAATGCCCTGAATAGGTAATATAGTTAGGTATGGACATTAGGAATGAAGCACTTTTCTGAAAAATAGAATTATAGAAGAATAGCTCATGATTTGATAAAGGATATTAGGCAATTGTGAGTTCATATCCAAACTACCGCTTTTTGCTGAAAGTATAGTTATATGGATTAGACATTTAGACCAAGTGATAAGCATAAATATTCTAATGAATAACAAATGTCTGGGACAAGAATCAGACTCTCAGTAATAATAAAATCCAACATTTGAGGCACTTACAAAAAAAAGCCACCAGATTTCCATGTTATCTATTATCTGCCTTTTAAAAATCATTATGTTCCTATTTTATCTGTCAAAGGTGCATAAATCGTCTTATTTGTAGTGTTCTTTATTTTTGTTCTCTAATTTCCTATTCATAGTAGGAACGGCTATGGAAGCACACATGTGCCATAGATATGAATAATGCAATCTCTTGTTTGTAGCAATCAGTGATGCATCAAGCAGAGAACTTATTTCCCTTCAGCAAAAAAAGAGAATTTATTGTGCATGATTGGTTAGGTCAGTTGACTTAGCATCCTGGAACAAAATCTCATTGGTTTTACATCACCTCCTGCATGCCTTACACAAATGGATCTTGATTAAGGATTCTATCTAATAACTAAACTTAAAAAAACATTACACTTCCATCATGAAAAAGAATGTATAATTGTACATCACAATTTGCTCAAAAGGAATGAATAATAAACTATATCCAGCAACTAGGTGGAACACTGGTCTACAGTTAAGCAATTGGAGTCCCCTGTGGTTATGTATGATACGGTTGAAATTATAAGGGACCTTATTCCAAATTATCAAAGAGACATAACACATTCCTAGTGGCTGATCTCTGCAACTGTGTAGAATACAGATACTTTTTATAAGCTATAGCCAAATATATATTTGCTAGTGTTGTTTATTTTTTAAATAATATTTATGTATTAGATGTTTACTATATATAAAGTCATGTTCATGAAACCACATGGTAAATATGATAATGTCTTAAAGGGGATTATAGGTGGTATTGTCAGTGTGTTTTTCCAGTTAACACATTCCAAAATGCTTTTGCTGTTAAAGGGATATGAAACCCAAACATTTTCTTTTGTGATTCAGACAGAGTATACCATTTTTAAAAAAGCTTCCAATTTACTTTACATGGCAGGAAATAGTGCTGCCACCTAGTGCCTCTGAAAGAATAAGCAAGTGTAGATCAACCAAAGCATTTGCAAACTCAATGGATATAAAGGTCAAATGGATACTCACATTTAGTAAAAGCACCCTTATCTAGGGTGAACACATTGGGTTAGCCAATGACAAAAGGCAAATATGGGCAACCGCCTTTCAGCAGCAAGCTCCCAGTAGTGCATTGCTGCTGAGCCTACTTAGATATGCTTTTCAACAAAGGAGATCAAGAGAACAAATCAAATTAGAAGTAACTTATAAAATGTTATTTAAAATTGCATGCTCTTTCTGACTCCTTAAAGGGACTATCTAGTCAAAATTAAACTTTCATGTTTCAGATAGGTCATGTAATTTTAAACAACTTTTCAATTTACTTTTATCATCTAGTTTGCTTTGTTCGCTTGGTATTCTTAGTTGTAAGCTAAACCTAAGTAGGCTCATATGCTAATTTCTAAGCCCTTGAAGACAGTTTTTCACAGCTATAGGGTGTTAGTTCTTGTGTGGCATATAGATATCATTGAGCTCACGCCCATGGAGTTATTTATGAGAGGGCAATGATTTCAAGTCTGTCAAAAGAACTGAAAAAAGGGGGCAGTCTGCAGAGACTTGGATACAAGGTGATCACAGAGGTAAAAAGTACTGTATATTAATATAACCATGTTGGTTATGCAAAACTATGAAATCTGTAATATAGGGATTATCTATATTTTTAAACAATACAAATTATGAAGTAGACCGTCCCTTTAAAGAAACATTTTGGGTTTCATGTGCCTCTTAGTATCGAGAATTTGGGAAGGTCTGGCACATGTAAAGTATAGGATAACTTTTCACAAAATGAAAATGGAAAAAGTGCTGTTGATAAACAATGAAAATGGTAGATTGTGATCACATTGACTTCAAAAACAGCTCATCGGCAGCCATTAACATACTGATAATTTTCAAATGGATTGTGATCAACCCCATATTAAACTAGTATCAATTATCGAAACATTATATTCAAGTATGTCATTTTTGTCTAAATATGTTCTGTTAAGGCATCCAAATTAAAAATGCAACATAAAAGTAAACAAATTAACAAATCTAAAAATACATCACATTTCAGTTCTTTTTTCAGAAATTCTCATATATATTCTCATTATTTTTGTCACTCGGTAATACCAATTTATAAACTATTTTTGTATAATTTGCTTAATCTTATTACATTTAAAAAAAATCTAAACACATAGGGACCCTTTTATAAAATCACAGACGGTTAATGCTCCCTACTTAGGAACCTGTCCACCTGTGGTCACAGCATTGACCCTTGCTCTTGCACAATTGGCCTGTCAATCGTTCAGAACAAAAGAGTTTTGGGTATTTCAACTCCGCCACCTCTGAGGTAGCGGGTAGGTTAAGAAGCTGCAGTTGGATTACCACCACTTCTATATTTGCAAGCATGCCTCACAAGGGGTACAAAGCAGTTACCACTGCTAAATAAATGGTGCCCATTGTTGCAATCATAAATGGAATTTGTCTTTAATTGTAATAATCAAATGGTATAGTATAAAAAGTGTGTTTGGAGCTATATTTTAAACTTTGTATTAAATCAGATTGAGTTTATTAACCTGTGTTTAGCTGAAGCTATTGGGGATTTTGGGGGAAATGGGGGAACCTTTTTTTTAGAAATATTTTTAATGAGGTAAATATGCATACAAAAGAAAAACAACATGAGTACATTGCATTAGGATATTACAAGAGATAGACATTTGTAGTTAGTAAATAGTAATAGTACCAAATTACCTTTTTTTTTAATATAGCGATTATAGAGGCCCCTGGAAAAAAAAAATACACATAAATACGAAAAATGTTTACCCCAAAAGAAAATAAGAAAGGAGCCACTCTTGGACTCCATAATATACACATATGAAACAAGGGGGTAAAAGTAAGGGGCAAGGTATAGGAAGGGACAATTTTGAACCCTATATGTTCAATATTATATAAAGGCCACATTCGGACCAACAACTTACTATTAAACACTTCAACTATTGATATATCATAGATCTATATAACTTATGCAACATATATAAACAGAACTTTTGATGAGTGCATAGTGGTATTAGTGGGTAATAGTGAGAGAGCCACCAAAGATGAGGAGGTTGTGGGATGCAGTATGGTTAAGGACAGCTAACATGCCTCTGGAGATATTTTAGATAGGTGTGCTGAACAATAATATGATACAGCTATTTTTTTTAAAAAATAGAAATAATTCATCTCTAGACCTAACAGTGTAAGAAGATGGAAGATGTAAAGCTGGGACATGTAAATCCTAGGGTAAGTTATGGAGGATCCCTGGGCAGACTAAGTAAATATATTTCAACGCTAAAATTAAGGTAATTATGCTGGACTTCCGGTGGGCGGGCATAGCAAGAGGACGCAGGTTTACTGAGCTCCGTATGTTTATGCTCACAAACCTGGGATTTTTCTACCCAAAGTGCCCGGAAAGCTGCAATCCTTGGCAGGGAACCATCTCGACACCTGCCCGGACAAGTAAAGCGAGGAGCGCATTCAATCTGCTCCCCCATCGGCAAGCCATTATAAAAGATTGCGGCGGTGATCAGAGACCGGACCGCCCCACACAGTAGAAGAGGGGTAGGTGGAGAGCTTAGCGGGCCACAGTTTGGTCGAGGAGAGGCAGACTCTAGCTTCCAATAGCCAGAAGCGGACGGCCGCATCAGTTTTGGATACCGGTGAGTGGTGTAACAAACTTGCGGCAGCCATCTTGTGTAACGGCGCTACAAGTGTTGAGCCCTGCAACCCTCCTTGAGCCTCACGAGTCTTTCCTGGCTCCCCCTGGGCTAGGATCTTATTGCTGGCTAGTGAAAGGGAACGGAGGGAACCTCAAACAAGAGGACTAAAAAGTTAAATATTGTCACACACTGGGCATAGAGAGAGATTGCACAGTATTCCACGTGGGGTTGTTCATTACAGTCTAATCATCATAACTGTTAACACAGGCCCAATAACATTACAATATTGCAGCATTAACTGGTTCCACACAAGAGAGTTGAAAGTTTGTGACACACTGAGAACCTGTGGGGGAAGGAAACTACAATACCAACACTGCTGAAATTAATTAGAAGACACCATACTTGCCAACTGTCCCGTTTTTGCCGGGACAGTCCCGGAATTTGGAACCCTGTCACGGCCATTTTAATGTCCCGGACTGTCCCGGCAAGTTAGTAACAGGCTGCAGCTTTGCTAAGCTAGCGCGATCATGTGCCACTCCTGACATCTCCTCCTCATTGAATTTATGATCTCTCTTGACTATTGCACATCAGGCAGCGTTGTCAGCACCTCCTCTACGTCACCATCACGTGACCACCCTCACCCTGCTTTGCCGCTCACTACAGTGGCACCAGCCTTTCTCACAGACATGCGGCGACAGGAGGACAGAGAGTGTCTCTCTGTTATCACACACCCTAAGTAAAGTTTCTCAGAATATAAGAGCCGATCATCAGTCACATCAGTGTGGACCAGCAGACAGAGGTGAGTCACTCTCAGCCGTAACTAAACCGGCAGGCTCCGGAGTCCTGCAAATAAAATATAATGTGCTGCTCACTCTGTTTTGTTAAGAGGTGACCGTGAATCACCAATGATTATTTTTTTTAAAAATGCAGCTAGCAGCCTGTGACTCTTTCTTGACTTGTCACAGTCTAGCCGATCAGTGGACCCAGCAATGCGGTGAGACTCAGGCTCAGCCCATAATTGAACCGGAGCTCCTGCAGTAAAAAATGTGCTCACTGCTCAGCTGTTGTTGTTAAGGTGACCAGACTGTGAATCACCTCTTTAAAAAAAATGCTGTGACTCAGACTGACTCCATCTTGACTTGTCACTCAGTCAGTGTTTATAAGGTAATTAAAAAAATATTATATAATACAATTTATAATAACTTATAAACTGTATATAATAACAGCACACATTGGTGCATCATTTGCTAATATCAGGGGTAATTAAAAAATGAAGCTTTACTGCAAAATGTACTACTACTTACATACAGTTTATTTGTTATTATAATTATCTGTTGGTTTTATAACAGTGCCAGATCATTTGTTACTATATCTGGGGTAATTCAAAAATGAAGAAGCTTTACTTAAAAATATCTGAAACTTATACAACCAGCAGCAGATATAATAACAAATAAACTGTATATAACACAGTGGTAGTGGTGGGGTTAAATGACAGTCACTTACAGTCATGACACATGTATACATGTCTCATGTGTCACCTGTCCCTGGGAAAGGTCAAATTGATCTTTAGACTGATAGAACTGTGTTATATGACTTCTAATTGGAATCTCTGATTAGTTTGCCTCAACATCCGATTGGGACCTCTCAGGGATATTTGGGATATGTGGTGCTTTTACCTATAATTAATTTGCAATAAAAAAACAATTCCATAAATGCAATACATGGGACATTTACACATGGGACAGCACATTACAACCAATGTCATCAGATTACAGACTAATTAATACCGCCCTCTAGGCACTATAGACTTCCTAATTTTTTTCTAAGGGAAAATAGAAACTCAGCAATGAACACACCATTTAGCTTTCTTGCAGATCTGATGCCCAAAGCTAATGCCCTTGATGGGCATATATATATATATATAATTATATTCAGAACCATAAAAAATAGGCGGAGCTAAATTATGCTAATTATGTGAGTTTGGCAAAGTGGGCGGGACTTTAGGGCAGGGGGTGTGGTTAAAAATTTCATGCAGGTAATTGATAGCTGCAAAGTGTCCCTGGAAATTTTTTTCAAATGTTGGCAACTATGGAAGACACCTGCAAGCAAAAGATGGACAAGAAATAAGGAGGTGGCACTTATAAATACAGCTGTTAGCTCCACAACAGAGCCAAAGATACCAGGCTAGTCACTATAGGAGATTAAGAGTTTATTTGCTGACCGGAAAATTAAGAAAACCTCTCAGCATAGTAGCAGTCTGCAAACCCACAGGCAGAAAGGGGAATAGACAATCTACAATCAAAAGTTAAGTTTGAAGGACATTCCTAGATCACCTTCCCCTCATAGAACAGTGCTGGGAGAAAAAAGAACACAGCAAAGGAGTGGGTTGCTAGTAACTTAAGGAGTCCTCAGTATTCTTAGACTGCTCACCAAGCGACTCACCTCAAGCTGACAGGATTATTCACCCCCGCTACAGCTACAGTGTTTGCATCAGTGTGACACCCTCTGGTAACATGCAAGGCTAAGCTTATGTGAGTTCATACCCCCTCACTCACCCACCACGCAGAAAAGACTCACAAACTCTCTGATAGACCTGATAATTTGTACTTTTTAAGTGTATCCATACAGTTCAGTGGATTAGCCCTCTCACCCTGTAACGGACATACTATATCTTTACTCTTAGCTGGAATACATAGCTATAAGACCCATTCACCTGTATGCAAAAGTATTACGACTCTTTCACTAAAACAACTGTCACAATGACGAACAGATTAAAAAATTCTGACAAGAGAAAAAATCAAGCAGAGATACAACAGGTGGCAGTGCCCGCTGAAGACATGCCCTCGAACAACACTATAGACACCCATCCAATAGTCTCCCAGATCTCAGCCCTGTTTTTGCCGAAAATTGATCAGCTCCAGTCAGGAATGGACTCACTTACAGCAGAAGTTAAATCTTTCAATGGTAGACTGACACAGGTGGAGCAGAAGGTTGCAGACAGTGAACTCCGCCACAGAGAGACTGAATCCAATGTTCAAACGCTACAACAACAAAATGAGAAACTATGGGCTAAGATAGACGATCTAGAGAATAGATCGCGCAGAAATAACCTGCGAATAGTGGGAGTTCCGGAGTCGATCTTGCCCACGCAACTGATGGAGTTCGCAGAAAATACCCTACCTAAGTTATTAAAAATCCCACAGGATTCACTACCCTGTACAGCAGAAAGGGCGCACAGAGTGGGAGACCCAAGAAAACAGGGAGGAGCCAACCAATCACCACGCCAAGTTATGGTGAAATATCTCAGCTTCCAAGACAAAGTCACCATCCTGCAGGCATAGAGAAAGACATCCCCATTGGAATATGAGGGAAAGAGAATCTATTTGTTTCAAGACTACTCTGCCACAGTAGCAGCACGAAGGAGAGAATTCTCACCATATTGCAAACAACTAATAGACCAGGGCAGGTCAGCGGTTTTATTGTTTCCAGCACGCCTGAGACTCCAGACAACAAGAGGCCCCCTGTTTTTTGATTCACCAGAACAACTGAATCTCCATTTACAGATGGAGAGAGAACGTCAAGGGGCTGAGGAGGGCAGAGACACTGATCCACCAACTTGAAACTCACTGCAGGTCCGCAGAATGCAATACCACAGATAGACTATAAGTTCAGTCATGCAAACTGGTATCCTTGAAATGTGAGGGAGGGGGGGGGACTCTTCTTTAGAAGGGTTATACTTGTTCCTTAACTGTATCTGTTCCTTAATTGTTGGGGATTGTGGGGGAGGAGGAACTACTGTTTGCAAAAGGGATTATTGTTTGTCATTTCGTTGATTAACATTGTTTGTCTCTCTTTTGAAGTGTGAACGTTAAAACCTGCCTGGATCCGGGTGACCTTGGGGCGTTACTCCGGGGGAAAGAGGTCATAAAAAACCTTGACATACACAGAGTGTAAGTAAATACTAGACAGCTGGGGAGACTCTACACCACATTCTAAGCGCAAACCACGACGTACCATACTCAGGTATTCTGCATCACTTTAGACTGATACCCGTCCCAGTATAAGATGAAGTTAATTACATGGAACGTGGGAGGGATTACATCCCCAATCAAGAGGGAAACTATTCTTAGGCAGCTAAATATTAAGAGGGCTGACATAGCGATATTAGAAGAAACACACCTCTCACAAACTGAACACCAGAAGCTTAAGCAGAGCTGGGTGGGAGAGGTTTTATGCACACCGTATGAGGCAAGGAGGGCGAGGGGTGTTGCTATACTATTTCGCAAAGGCTTAAACTACACTATTTCCCAGACGATAGCTGACAGAGACGGTAGGTACCTAATTATCAAACTGAAAGTTGACACACTACACTTGATATTATGTGGCATATACGGGCCCCATACTGAAAAGAAACACTTCTTAACCCAAATACAAACCCAACTTATTCAGTTCTCAGACCTGCCCATCATTGTAGGAGGGGACTTTAACATAGCACCACTCACTCCAGCAGATAGATTCCGAAACCCACACCTTCCTCCACAACCATCTCAACCCTGGCCTGGTTCCAAAAGGGAAACCCTCATTCTCAAAAACTTTAGGAACACCCTATCACTCTCTGACGTTTGGAGAAACCGCAACCCAGAGTCAAGGGACTTCACATGCCTGCACCCGTCCAAAACTACCTTATCCCGCATAGACTACTTCTTAGTAACAGACTCCTTCTGCCCCCGAGTCACAGATGTACGAATTGACCCCATTACAATATCAGACCATGCACCAGTCTCAATTACTATAAACACCACAACAACACACAGACAGGCTCGCAGATGGAGATTCCCTGTCCACTTATATCACGACCTGAATTTTCATAAATATCTAATTGGGGAATGGCTGGGATACAAAGATTTGAACATCCAACATCTTAGAGATATCTCTCTATTTTGGGAATCAGCGAAGGCAGTTCTAAGAGGGGTGGTCACAGCATATGCAGCCAAGTTAACCAAAACCCGTAGGTTGAAGGGGGACCTACTCCTCCGCCAACTGCTGAATGCCAGAAACCAATACTTACGGAATCCCACTGAATCGAATAGAACAAAATACAGAGACACAAAATCCCTCAGGGACACATATCTTACTCAATCCTCTATTAACGCTCACAACAGACTACAGGCCAAATATTACCGTTTTGGTAATCGTACCGGAAAGTTACTGGCAAGGCTCACTAGACTTGAGAGAAAATCCAGCACCATAGCAGCCGTGAGACAGGGTGACAAAATTCTCACACAAGAACCAGACATACACAGAGCATTTATTGACTACTACTCAGACCTCTATAGCTCACAAGAGACTGACCCAGACAAAAAAAGACCTCTTCTGGAAAGATTTACATTTGCCACAACTAGATGCAGAACAAAAACAAAAGCTTAACGCCCCAATCCACCCATTGGAGGTTAGTAAAGCGATTGACGCACTCCCGCTTGAGAAAACCCCAGGACCAGATGGGCTGCCTGGGGAATTCTACAAAATGCTCAAAGTAGAAATCACAGATACACTAACATCCTTATATAATGCAATACTGGATGGGGAGGCTAGGTTGTCCAACCGCTTCACAGAGGCGAATATAACGGTGATTCCCAAGCCAGACAGAGACCCTTTACTGACGTCCTCGTATAGACCAATCTCCCTACTTAACGTGGACTACAAATTGTTCACCAAGATACTGGCTAATAGACTGACGGGGGTGCTGCCTTCACTAATACATAAAGATCAAACTGGATTTGTACAGGGTAGATCCGCAGTTAGAAACATGAGACAGCTTCAATTAGTACTAGCTCATTTCTGGGGGAGGCAGAATAAGGACCAACCTAGGAAAGGAGAGGACGCATGCTTGATCCTAGTAGATGCTGAAAAAGCATTTGATAAGATGCTCTGGGATCATCTCTTTACGGCCCTGGGGAAATATGGAGTGCAGGGACCCTTCTTGAAGGCTATTAAAACCATCTATAGCGCACCTCAAGTAGCGATCTTGATAAATGGAACGCCATCCAAAACATTCCCTCTTAAGAGAGGCACGAGGCAGGGGTGCCCCCTCTCCCCACTCCTTTTTGACCTCGCATTAGAGCCCCTAGCGATAAAAATTAGAACTGACACACTAGGACTTAACATAGGGGAAGAAACCATCCACCTGTCCCTTTTTGCTGACGACATGGTGCTTTACATACGTGACCCTAGAGTCAATATTCCCACCGTTATGACGATTATCAATGGATTCAGTGACATATCGGGATACCGGATAAACAAAGACAAATCCGATACTGCTATGGCTATATGACACACAACCTTCCATTCCCCTTAGAGACAACTTTAAAATCATTCACAACACGTTTAAATATTTGGGGATAAATCTAGCACTGAACCCTGCTAAATGGTATGACGCAAACTTTAAACCATTGTTGAAGGAGCTTAAACAGCTACTAGCGAACTGGCACGGCCTACCGCTCTCACTGTCTGGAAGAATAGGGTTAATTAAAATGATATTATTCCCCAAGCTCTTATACACACTACAGATGTTGCCTGAACTACTACACAAACAAGATCTCAAATCACTAAATAAAGAAATCCTTAATTTTCTGTGGAAGGGAAGGAAACACAGAATGAATCACAGCAAACTAACATGCCAGCCTATGGGGGGAGGATTTGGGCTCCCTAACGTTGAATATTACAATTGGGCAGCCCTAGCCAAGTATGTAATGGACTGGTTGGTGGACAAAAACCACTTCACCAATAGCTCACTTGAGTCCGAACTAATCAAACCATGGTCCCTAAAGATGCTACCACACATGACACACGCACAGATAGAACCCACCATCAGAGAGATACCCCCCCTCTATCATCCAATAAGGGCCTGGTGGAAGATATGCAAGACGCTCAAAGTCTCACACAAACACACAGTCTACTTGCCCCTAAAAGGTAACCCTAACTTTCCTGCAGGGATAACTATGAAACCCTTTAAACAGTGGGAGGGGTGGGGGATTTCAACAGTTAAACAAATCTTGATGGATGATGGGAAGACAGTCAGAGCATTCAGGGACTTGCAACAAGACTTTCACAACCCTAATACTCACCACTTTGCCTACCTCCAAGTGAGACACTATGTGCAAGACATAATAAGAACAGAAGCTTTGCCTGACAACAATTGTGACATTTACAAGCTTTTAACCTTGACAAGGGGAGGGATGACATCCATCTCACATGCTTACAATGCCCTCCAATCTCAAGCCAATAATACTCTCAAAATACATATTCAGAATATCTGGAACACACTGACGGAACGAAATTCCATTGACCAGGGAATAGAGCAAAGCTTTGAGAAAGTGAGAAAGGCCACTTTGTCAACTGACATACGAGAATCTCATACAAAATTGATCAACAACGTATACATTACGCCCAAAATGTTTCACAGATGGGTACAGACCTCGACAGGACTGTGTCCAAAATGTGCACATAATGATCCCAATATTCTACACATGATCCTGACGTGCCCAAAGTTAACTAAGTTCTGGGGAATGACACAGAGATGGTTGGAGGGCTGTACTGGAGAAAAATTGGGTTTCACGACAGAAATGATATTCTTCCTACACTCACAGTCCATAATTACAAAACACGTGGAATTTGCCCACAATGTCATACTACACGCTAGGAAACTCATTCTTGGGCAATGGATGCTTCCCACATCACCTACACTGACACACCTCAAAGGTGCTTTGAGACAACAGATGACAAAAGAACAATTGGACACTCAAGGGGACATTGCACGAAGGACAAGGAAGTTTGTGACCAAGTGGGAGCCCTTCATCAAAACGCTAGACCTTACACACCAAAGGCAAATCCTATACCCACTTAAAGACTCTGACTTCATCCTCAATGCGCAGCTACGGGGTGACTGGAACATATTCACCTAGACGTCTTTTAGACAACAATAAGAATAGGAATGGGATAATATACTGAGTGAGTGAATCCTGGAGTGACACCCCATAGGGGAGTGAGGACAGGACAGATGGATCTTATAAAAAGAGAGACAGAGTTGGAAAGTTAGAGGGGGGGGGGAGTTTTCTATTCACCTTGGGCTAGTGCTCCTCTCTTTCAGATGGAGCACCTTTGAGAGGACACTTAAAGAGACTTTGTTATTCCGTACTGTTGAAGAAGATGAGATGTTATCAGTTAAGGGGAGAGAGCACATAGCCCACTAGCTTTCTTGTAATAATAATGAGGCACACTTGACTTTTGATTTAGTTATAGAGTTAGGAGAGGAGGAGTAAGAGGAGTAGAGGAGAGAGAATTGATTTGAGAAAAAGGAAAACTTGTGTGGTTGCAGATCTAATATGCATTTTCTTCCTTTCATCTTACATATAATTGATTTGTCATTGTTTTCTATTTGTTCATGTATACTACACGAAAAATAAAGTATTTAAAAAAAAAATTAAGGTAATTATATCTGAAAATACAGTGCTCCTGTATAACTAGAGAGGAGATATTATATGTTAAGTTGGTCCCCAACTCCTCCCACTGCCCCAGCCGCCAACAGCGGGGCTAGAGCAAGACTAAAGGTGGGTATTGTTAGTAGCCTCTCAATGGGTAGACAAGGTGCAAGGTGGAGTATGTCATGTGGAGACACCGAAGACCTCTAAGTTAAAGAAAAGAAACACATATTGCCTCTGCAAAATCAATATCACGTACAGAAAGTTTAGAAGATGCCCTATGAATTAGAATACCGCTTTAGCATCTAGAAAAAATTGCTTGCATAGTAACATAGTATACAGTAGTATAGGCATATCTAGATAGGTCATCATCTATAGAGATTATAAAGATTAGTATGACCTATATGTCTTTAACATAATGGCTCCAAACTCCTCCATACTTAACAAGTATAGGTATACCAGATAACATTATCAAGAGGAGAGATAATGAGCTTATAAAGGGCTAGAATATGAGTGGAGCGCTAACAATTACGCGTGAGCAAAAAGGGGTTTATCAAGGCTGTTTACGCCTGTCGGGTGTTTTGCTTGTATTAAAAGTTGAAAGTAAACGCAATCACTTTATCGCCATTGAAGTTAACGTGTGCTAAGGTAGCTCAGGGTAACTGTTTTGCAAAGCAAAAAAATTTCACAAAACACATCAAAAATACATTACAGAATACAGTTACACTTATAATAACACTTTCTAATAAAGATTATAAAAAGAAAAAAATTGCACAAAAAAAATTTAAGGGCTCAAAGATATGAGGCAAAGCGCTTTGACATAGAGATACATGCATATACATGTCTAAATATATATATGTGTGTGTGTGTTCACTATGTTTATATGTGTGTATTCCTATATATATCTATACCTATATATACTATATATATATATATATATATAGAATAGAACATATTATTGTATGTGAAGAACATTGGAATGTGAAATATTCATATGTCCATGTCGGGTTAGTGCACTTCAGAATATACAATCAGGTTTGCGCACGAGTAGGGTGTTTTTTTCCACTTTTTTGCTCCATTTACTTCTATGGGGGAATACGTTATCACATGAGAGATATTGTAAATGTGTCTTTTCACAACAACAGTTTACTTTCAACTTGTGATATGAGCAAATCCCAACGCTCGCAAAAAGCTCACTTCTAGCGCAGTTAAAGGGACATAAAACCCAAAAATGTTCTTTCATGATTCAGATAGACAATACAATTTGAATAAACTTTCTAATTTACTTCTATTATCTAATTTGTTTCATTCTCTTGGTATCATTTGTTGAAGGAGCAGCAATGCACTACTGGTTTCTAACTGAACAAATGGGTGAGCCAATGACAATTAGTATATATGTGCATCCACCAATCAGCAGCTAGAACCTAGGTTCTTTGCTGCTCCCTAGCTTTCCTAGATAAACCTTTCAGCAAAGCATAACAAGAGAAGGAAGCAAATTAAATAATAGAAGTAAATTGTAAAGTTGTTTAAAATTGTATTCTTTATCTTAATCATGAAATAATTTTTTTGGGTCTCATGTTCCTTTAACGATTGAGCAGGAGGCGCGTTTAATAATATTCCACTTGTGTATCCTTTTAATACTATTTAAAAAAAAAACATTGATATAAACTGTAGTTAGAAATTAATAATATTTTTTTTTTTTTTTAAACTGCTTGTATTGTGACATCAGTGTCGAAATCTGGGGACCCAAACCATGCTACTCACTGATTAAAAAAATAAAATAAAAACACTCATGGTCTTCATATTGTGTTGGCAACTGTTACTAGGAAGTTATAAGAAAGTGATTTTGTACTTAATTACCTCATGAAACAATGCACTAACTGACCACTAGAGGATGCTTTGTCTCTTTGTTTTTATTTGCAATATCTTTGTGAAGAAATTAATATATCCAGGAAGGTAGAAAAATAAATAATAGTCAATACACCAGCCCTGAAACACCATCATTAATGATGCATGTCGCTTTTGTAAACAAAGACATTTTATTATAGCACCTTCTTTGTATAGCATTTCAAATCTATTTTGTAGACTCAGAGGCACAACTATAATGGATCATTATTTAACAAAGAAATGCCAAAGTATTAAAGGGACATTAAACACTTTAAGATGGTAATATAAAATGATAAATTGTATATAATAAAACAACTCTGTAATATACTTTCATTATTTATTTTGTCCTCTTTGTCTGTAATTCCATTCTGAAATTGTGAGCTTTTCAGTTCCTGTTAGAAATGGAAGTGCAGAACACTGTTAAATCCAGCACAACCATTGGCTGCACGCTCTAGTTACCTATTTATAACTAACCCTAATTGGCCACAGCAGGGAAGGTAACACAAGTTACAACATGGCAGCTCCCAGTGTTTTATAGACACTAAAACTTTACACTTATTTTGTCACTTTTTTAACAACTAATGAAACTTTAAAAAATACATCTACATGATAGTCATGGACTAATCTTTTCTTTGAATGCATCATTCTAGCTAGCATTTATTTAGTGTTTAATGACCCTTTAAATATAACAAACATCCAATAGTAACAGGCTTACATAATACTGAAAAATAGATAAATACAAATGTGGATATATTTGCTTGACATTTGAAAAGAGACAAATGCTAAATACTATTGTTGCCTTTCAGTCAGGTGTATTTTGGCCTAGGTCAGCAAGGCTAGCCTGTGTCTAAGGATATTATGGGGCAGCAATTTTGAAAAACATGATGCCTTACAGCTCCCGCACACTGCATTGGGATCATAAAAATGGTTTACAATTGGTCTTAAAGGGACAGTAAATACATTGTAATTTCAAGCATGTAAATTAACATCCTTTTTACTGCAATTATGTTTCAAAAGTCAAACTCCACTCACTATTTGCCTTATTTGGAGGAGGCCATCTGGGCTTGAGTGCACAGACAACAAGGCTAGTCACTGTCATAAAGTTAGTACAAAGTTAATTATTCTGCAGTTGTATATGTAGCAGAGTTAGCCTTTACAAAATCGGCAGGTGCATTTCAAGTTGTAAGAATTGGAAATTGCTCCATTTTCAGAGCTAAACTGCATGAAAAGTGGACAAAATAACTAATGAAAATATAATGCAAAGTTGTTCTATTACTATAAGTGAACATTTTATATAAAAATCTCTGGATGTTTACTGTCCCTTTAAAGTGGCACACAGGAAGGGATAATTCGATTTGCATGTTTTCTGCATGTCTGACAGGAATAAGAGAGCAATTAATTGCTGCGTACATTTATGGGAAACATATATGGGGGCATATTTATCAAGTTCCGAATAAAGCTTGAGGGCCTGTGTTTCTGGCGAGCCTGCAGGCTCGTCAGAAACACAAGTTATGAAGCAGCGGTCACAAAGACCGCTGCTCCATAACCTGTCCGCCTGCTCTGAGCAGGCAGACAGACATCGCCGAAAATCAACCTGATCGAGTACGATCGGGTTGACTGACACCCCCCTGCTGGCGGCCCATTAGCCGCGAGTCTGCAGGGGGCGGCGTTGCACCAGCAGCTCTTATGAGCTGCTGGTGCAATGCTGAATACGGCGAGCGTATTGCTCGCCGTATTCAACGAGGTCTGTCGGACCTGATCCGCACTGTCAGATCAGGTCCGACAGACCTTGATAAATAGAGGCCATTATGTAACTATCAGCTAAAACAGGTGGAAGAGGGAGTTTGAGGGCAGGCAGATTAATCAGGACCTAGGTTAACACAAAACCTAAATATGCCCCTGGATTCAGTTGATCGGGTTCTAAAACTCTACAGCTGACACATTATTTAAATGCACACTACAATAAATAAGCTGAAATATTCCTAGTAAAAAAGAGTCTTTTTGAAACCCGACCTGCAAAAATCCAGGGCTGAAAACCCCTGCAGAGTAATTGGAAAAGTAAAAAATGTATTGATTGAACTGATACGTTTAAAGACCACTAAATACTGCAGAATTGAATAATTGACAAATACATAATAATAAAAAGAAAATGCACTAACTTTGAATTTGAAATGTGCAGTAGAATATTTTCTGGAAAATGTCAAACTTAAAGGACCAGTAAATATAGTAGATTTGCATAATCAACAAATGCAAGATAACAAGACAACGCAATAGCACTTAGTCTGAATTTCAAATGAGTAGTAGATTTTTTTTCTGACAAATTTCAACGTTATGTCTATTTCCACTGCTCCTAGATCATGTGACAGCAATCAGTCAATCAGAAATGTATATAAGTATATTCTGTGAATTCTTGCACATGCTCAGGAGAAGCTGGTGACTCAAAAAGTGTAACTATAAAAAGACTGTGCACATTTTGTTAATGGAAGTAAATTGGAAAGTTGTTTGAAACTGCATGCTCTATCTGATTCACAAAAGTTTTTAATTTTGACTTGAATGTCCCTTTAACTCCTTTGCCCAAATGAACCTAGATCTACGTCATGTGGTACATAGCCCATCTTACAACATAACGTATATCTACGCCTGACATGCTGGAAGTCCAAGAAGTCTCGGTTTGTGGGCTTCCAGCATCACGATAAGTGCTCCATTACCAAATGAAGCAAGATTGCCAGATTGTTACAGACGATAACACTGTCGCTGTCTGTAACAATCATCCATTGGTGCAAGTAGGAGGTGTTAGAGGGAAGGAGGGAGGCAGGTGGGCAGCCAAGCAGCAGAGGGGAAAGGGAGGGGCATGTCCCTACACTACAGATAGCATGTTTTGAAGGCAGAGGGAGGGATAGGTTGTTCCACTACAAAAAAAGAAAATCAGAGTGAGGTCCCTACAAAACAATCACAGGGAGGGGGGACCCCTTCACTACAGATGCCAGTATTTTATGAGGGCTGCTCCTAGTAGGAGGGGGGAGGGTTAGAGAGATGTTTGGAAGAGATCAGGGAGGTGAGAGGGTTGAAGACGGATCTCTACACTGCAGGGGGAAAAATAGCCCTAAACTGCATACTGGCAGACTGTTAATCATTTTTTCCCTTGCCCTGTATCATGCGAAAGACATCAGCCAATCACAAAATGCATATACGTATATACTCTGCACTTTTGCACAACCTCAGTAGGAGCTGGAACCTCAAAAAGTGTGCAAATAGAAAGAATGTGCATGTTTTGATAATGAAATCATCAAATCATCATGAGACTTTAAATTTGAGCCTTTAAATATTAAAAAAAGATATTGGAAACATTGTACATATTCTTGTTAATAAAGCAAATAAATTCTTAGGTCTGTTTTACTTCCCATAATACAGTATCTCACAAAAGTGAGTACACCCCTCACATTTTTGTAAATATTTTATTATATCTTTTCATGTGACAACACTGAAGAAATTACACTTTGCTACAATGTAAATCAGTGAGTGTACAGCCTGTATAACAGTGTACATTTGCTGTCCCCTCAAAATAACTCAACACACAGCGATTAATGCCTAAACCATTGGCAACAAAAGTGAGTATACCCCTAAGTTGGAATGTCCAAATTGAGCCCAATTAGCTATTTTCCCTCCCCGGTGTCATTTGACTCGTTAGTGTTACAAGGTCTCAGGTGTGAATGGGGAACAGGTGTGTTAAATTTGGTGTTATCGCTCTCACACTCTCTCATACTGGTCACTGGAAGTTCAAAATGGCACCTCACAGCAAAGTACTCTCTGAGGATCTGAAAAAAAAGAAATGTTGCTCTACATAAAGATGGCCTAGGCTATAAGAAGATTGACAAGACCCTGAAACTGAGCTGCAGCACGGTTGGCAAGACCATACAGCCGTTTCACAGGACAGGTTCCACTCAGAACAGACCTCGCCATGGTCGACCAAAGAAGTTGAGTGCACATGCTCAGCGTCATATGCAGAGGTTGTCTTTGGGAAATAGACGTATGAGTAGGGTGACCATATTGCCACTTTAAAAAGGAACAGATATGAAAAATACATATGTCAGGGTTCTTATAAAAAACATTTCTTTAAACAGCCCTGAAAACTGCCCTGACATATGTATTTTTCATATGTGTCCCTTTTTAAAGTGGCAATAATATCACCCTACGTATGAGTGCTGCCAGCATTTATGCAGAGGTTGAAGGTGTCATGAGATGCAGGACATATGCAGGACACAGCAATGATGGTACAACTCTATTTTATTACAGAGCATAGCAATACACATCTAGACAGGTTGATTGTACTAAACTAACTGCGACACAGACACCGGACCTAAGCCCCGCCCACATACTAGTGACATAACATCCTGCTCTCATCACATCTTCCTCTTTTTCAAAGGCAAAGCATACATTTGCATATAATAAATAACAAGGTACGCCAACAGGGTATACAACAACATTTTTGTTTTTGAACATTATAAAAACAGATAGATTAGAAAACATGAACAAATAAATTACATCCTGACTTGGACATCGGGGTAGACTACCCTAGTCCACAGTGACCATGGGATTATTCTGCCCATACTTCCGGTCACTGTTCTAGCTAAAGTCAGTCCCTGTATCGGGCCGGAAGTTTCACCACTCTTCCGCTTGATGTAACTTTGCATGAACTGTCCTCTGATACAGAAGATGGTGAACAAGAGTCTGCTGGAGGCAAAGATATATCCCCGCTGTGATCTTGCTGAGGGGAAGGCACCTCTCTTAGAACAGGGGATCCCACCGGCGGTGGTACTGAGGTATCCGGTTCCAGACTCTCAGATACAGGCTGAAGATGTCTTCGGTTACGGCGTGTAACCGTCCCTCCCTCTGTAAGGACTGTGTAAGACCTTGGTTCTGGAGAGCGGCCCACTACCGTAGCAGGCGTCTTCCATTTCTTCTCATCATCCAGTTTAATTCTGACACTTTGGCCCGCTTTCAGTTCCTGTAAAGGCCTGACAGAATGTCTCCTGTCGTAGAAGAAACGATAACCCTTTTTGGCCTCTTCATCCCTCCTAAGGACTTCGTCCCGAGGAACAGGGCCAGGCGGCTTGAAGACACCCACTGAGGGTAAAGTGGTGCGAATCTGGTGTCCTAGCATCAGCTGTGCCGGGCTAAACCCGGTGGCTTGAATGGGCGTCACCCTGTATGACAAGAGGGCTAGGTACGGCTCAGATTGCTTTAGAATGAATTTTGTTGTTTGAACTGCCCTTTCAGCCATTCCGTTGGCCTGCGGATAATGTGGACTTGACGTGGAATGTACAAAATCATATTCCCTGCTGAAAGCACTGAACTCTGTAGAAGCAAACTGCATACCATTATCACTCACTAGCTCCATTGGAATGCCCCAGCGGGCGAACAAGCTCTTCAGGCGAATGATAACGGCCTGACTTGTGATATCATTCAGGGGTGCAATTTCCAAATACCTGGAATAGTAGTCGATCACAACAAGAAACTTTTTCCCGTGCAGTTCACACAAATCAGCAGCTATTTTCTGCCATGGCCCCGCAGGCAGCGGAGTAGACATCAAGGGCTCCCTTCTCTGAGTAGGCCGGCGTTCCCGGCAAAAGGCACATTTAGACACGTGATTTGCAATGTCGGAGCTGATTCCAGGCCACCACACAGCTGTAGCTGCTCTCTCTCTGCACTTTGTAATGCCTAAGTGGCCATCATGAATCCTGTTTAACATCTCTTTCCTCATGCTGACAGGAATTACAATGCGGTCTTGGAACAGCACCAACCCCTCCAGCTCCGTGAGCTGCGACCTCTCTGGCTGGTAAGCACTTAAAGACATCCAGGCTGCCCGGCTCTCGGGCCAGCCTTCTCTTATGTACCTTATAACTTCTTGCAGATCTGTGTCCAAATATGTCTCTTTCTTTATCTCTTCCAGTTTCCTTGAAGAAATGGACTTAGAGGCCAGAACTGAATCAACATACACTTTCACATCCGATTCTGTGGAGGATTCTTCAGCAGCAGCCAGCGGGAGCCTGGATAATGTATCTGCCACAACCAGCTGTTTCCCCGGCACATGCACTGCCTGAACATTGAACCTGAGCAGTCTCATTAAAAGTCTCTGGCATCTCAAGGGTGTTTTGTCAATGTCATAAGAATTGATTAGAGGGACTAGCGGTTTGTGGTCAGTTTCCAGACTAAATTTCTCCAAACCCACTAGATAACGCTGAAAGCGCTCACAGGCCCAAACTGTAGCCAGGCACTCTTTCTCAATTTGAGCGTATTTTGACTCCGCAGCCGTCAGTGTGCGGGAACAGTAGGCGATGGGCTGTAGTTTGTTGTCATTCAGCTGCAGGAGTGCAGCCCCCAACCCATAACTGCTTGCATCAGCACTAACCACAGTCTTTTTTGAAGGGTCGTAGAACCCCAGCACTGGGGCAGACCCCAGCAGGGACTTGGCATGCAGGAACGCTTATTCTTGTGAAGGTCCCCAGACCCAGGCAACATCTTTCTTAAGCAAATCTGTGATAGGGTGTAAAACTGTAGATAAATCCGGAAGAAACTTGCCCACGTAATTTACAAGGCCCAATATCTGTCTCAGCTCATGTACATCAGAAGGGCTTTTCATCTGTCCAATAGCCCGAATTTTCTCGGGGTGTGGCTTGATGCCATCCCCGTTGATGATATGCCCAAAGTAGCATAATTCAGTTTTCCTAAAATGACATTTTTCTTTATTCAGCTTCAGCCCAGACTCTTTGATAGCCTGCAGCACACAACTCAAACGCTGATCATGCTCCTCCACTGTAGACCCATACACTAGAATGTCGTCCATGACGACCGCTGTGCCCACGTGGCCACTCAGGAGAGAACTCATTTCCCTTTGAAAGATTTCAGGAGCGGAGGATATCCCAAAGGGGAGTCTGCAGAAGCAGAACCGACCTACCGGTGTGATAAAGGTAGTCAGTTTGCGGCACTTTGGATCCATGGGGATCTGCCAAAAGCCGCTAGAAGTGTCTAAGGTGGAAAAGAACTTCGCCCCAGCCAACTTCGGGGCTATATCTTCCAATGTCGGCAGCACAAATCTCTCTCTCTTCACTGCCTCATTCAACCTTTTCAGGTCCACACAGATGCGCACCTTTCCGTTTTTCTTTGCAACAGGAACAATGGGGGCACACCAATCAGTTGCTTCAACAACCTCCTCAATAACCCCCATAGACTTCATGCGCATGAGCTCTTTCTCCACTTGAGGCATGAGCGGGAACGGAATTCTACGAGGAGTAGAAATACTGTATGGGACTGCGTCACTTTTAAGTGCTATACGGACAGGTTTGCAGTTCAGTAGGCCCAACTCGCCAAACATATCTTCAGAGATCTCATTCACTCTGGCCACGAGGCCCAAGTCACAGGCTGCTTTTCTGCTCAATAAACTGTTAACACACTGACCTCGGATCACATGCACCCACATGGTGAACTTCCTTTGTTTGTACTCACAGTTGGCAAGAAATTTCCCCACACAATCAATGCGGCCACCAGGACTATGGACATTTGTAGTAACCTTCGCCAGCTGGGGCTGTCGAGGCAGTTTCATAAATTCAGCAAAAGACATTACAGTGATATCTGCTCTTGTGTCAATCTTAAAATCAACTTTGGCTCCCATTACCGTAAAAGTAACTTTCCAATCTTCCTCTGAGCTTGTCCGTTCCACAACAGACCCCACAAAAGACACTTCCTGACCCTCCTGGTCACTGTCCACCTGCATCTCCTTAATGTATTCAGTTTTACACACCACTTCAAAATGGCCTATTCTGTTACATTTTCTGCATCTTTTATCTCTGGCCGGGCATATAGCACTCTGATCATGAGCCCGGTAGCACCGTGTGCATCGGCCATGTTGCGCCCATCCACTTCTAGGCCTTTCCAGTACTTTAAGATCTACCGCTCACACTGTGCCTTTCACTTAGACATGTGCGGTTCGTTTCGGATTAATTCGGAAATTCGGTAAATTCGGTAAATTCGGAGATTCGGATCGATTCGGATTTCCGAATTAAAATACTTCCGAATCTATCGAATGAATCCGAAATAGCTGCCGTATCTCCGAATAAATCCGAATTAGCTCGTTAAGATTCGGCATTTCCCCATAGGAAACAATGGGAGTTTCGGCTGAAAAAAAACTAACACCGCAGCCCCATTGTTTCCTATGGGGAAACACTAAGTCTGCACCTAACACCCTAACATGTACCCCGAGTCTCTAAACACCCCTAATCTAACACTTATTAACCCCTAATCTGCCGCCCCCGCTATCGCTGACACCTGCATTATTTTATTAACCCCTAATCTGCCGACCGAATATCGCCGCCACCTACATTATAACTATTAACCCCTAATCTGCTGTCCCTAACACCGCCGACCCCTACATTATAGTTATTAACCCCTAATCTGCCTCCCCCAACGTCGCCGCAATCTAACTACAAGTATTAACCCCTAATCTGCCGACCCGATATCGCCGCCGCCTACATTATAGATATTAACCCCTAATCTGGTGTCCCTAACACCGCCGACCCCTACATTATAGTTATTAACCCCTAATCTGCCTCCCCCAACGTCGCCGCAATCTAACTATAAGTATTAACCCCTAATCTGCCGACCCGATATCGCCGCCGCCTACATTATAGCTATTAACCCCTAATCTGCTGTCCCTAACACCGCCGACCCCTACATTATAGTTATTAACCCCTAATCTGCCTCCCCCAACGTCGCCGCAATCTAACTACAAGTATTAACCCCTAATCTGCCGACCCGATATCGCCGCCACCTACATTATAGCTATTAACCCCTAATCTGCTGTCCCTAACACCGCCGACCCCTACATTATAGTTATTAACCCCTAATCTGCCTCCCCCCAACGTCGCCGCAATCTAACTACAAGTATTAACCCCTAATCTGCCGACCGCAAATCGCCGCCACTATAATAAATGTATTAACCCCTAAACCGCCGCACTCCCGCCTCGCAAACACTATAATACATTTTATTAACCCCTAATCTGCCCTCCCTAACATCGCCGCCACCTACCTACAATTATTAACCCCTAATCTCCCGCCCCCATCGTCGCCGCTACTATAATAAGGTTATTAACCCCTAAACCTAAGTCTAACCCTAACCCTAACACCCCCTAACTTAAATATAATTTAAATAAAACGAAATAAGTTTACTATAGTTAAATAAATGAATCCTATTTAAAACTAAAGACTTACCTATAAAATAAACCCTAAGATAGCTGCAATATAACTAATAGTTACTTTGTAGCTATTTTAGGATTTATTTTTATTTTACAGGCAACTTTGTATTTATTTTAACTAGGTACAATAGTTATTAAATAGTTAATAACTATTTAATAACTACCTAGCTAAAATAAATACAAATTTACCTGTAAAATAAATCCTAACCTAAGTTACACTAACACCTAACACTACACTATCATTAAATGAACTAAATAAATGAATCATATTTAAAACAAAATACTTACCTGTAAAATAAACCCTAATATAGCTGCAATATAACTAATAGTTACATTGTAGCTATTTTAGCATTTATATTTATTTTACAGACAACTTTGTATTTATTTTAACTAGGTACAATAGCTATTACATAGTTATTGACTAATTAATAGCTACCTAGTTAAAATAATTACAAAATTACCTGTAAAATAAATCCTAACCTAAATTACAATTAAACCTAACACTACACTGTCATTAAATAAATTAACTACAAGTACCTACAATTATCTACAATTAAATAAACTAAAGTACAAAACCCCCCCACTAAATTACAAAAAAAAACAAACACTAAATTACAAAAAATAAAAAAATATTACAAGAATTTTAAACTAATTACACCTAATCTAAGCCCCCTAATAAAATAACAAAGCCCCCCAAAATAAAAAAAAATGCCCTACCCTATACTAAATTACAAAAGTTAACAGCTCTATTACCTTACCAGCCCTGAACAGGGCCCTTTGCGGGGCATGCCCCAAAGAAAACAGCTCTTTTGCCTGTAAAAAAAAAACACACTCCCCCCCCCCACATTACAACCCACCACCCACATACCCCTACTCTAACCCAAACCCCCCTTAAATAAACCTAACACTACCCCCCTGAAGATCTCCCTACCTTGAGTCGTGTTCACCCAGCCGGGCCGAAGTCTTCATCCGATGGGGCAGAAGAGGACATCCAGACTGGCAGAAGTCTTCATCCAAGCGGGGCAAGAAGAGGTCTTCCATCCATCATACAAGTACCAAAATACAAACAAACACTAAATTACCAAAAATAATAAAATATTACAATAATTTTAAACTAATTACACCTAATCTAAGCCCCCTACTAGCTATTAATATAGCTTCAATATAACTAATAGTTACATTGTAGCTATTTTAGGATTTATATGTATTTTACAGGCAACTTTGTATTTATTTTAACTAGGTACAATAGTTATTAAATAGTTAATAACTATTTAATAACTACCTAGCTAAAATAAATACAAATTTACCTGTAAAATAAATCATAACCTAAGTTACAATTACACCTAACACTACACTATCATTAAATTAACTAAATAAATGAATCCTATATAAAACTAAAGACTTACCTGTAAAATAAACCCTAATATAGCTGCAATATAACTAATAGTTACATTGTAGCTATTTTAGCATTTATATTTATTGTACAGGCAACTTTGTATTCATTTTAACTAGGTTCAATAGCTATTAAATAGATATTGACTATTTAATAGCTACCTAGTTAAAATAATTACAAAATTACCTGTAAAATAAATCCTAACCTAAGTTACAATTAAACCTAACACTACACTATCATTAAATAAATTAACTACAAGTACCTACAATTAAATGCAATTAAAAAAACTAAACTGAAGTACAAACCCCCCCCCCACTAAATTACAAAAAATAAAAAAATAGTACAAGAATTTTAAACTAATTACACCTAATCTAAGCCCCCTAATAAAATAACAAAGCCCCCCAAAATAAAAAAAATGCCCTAACCTATACTAAATTACAAAAGTTAACAGCTCTATTACCTTACCAGCCCTGAACAGGGCCCTTTGCGGGGCATGCCCCAAAGAAAACAGCTCTTTTGCCTGTAAAAAAAAAACACAATCCCTCCCCCCACATTACAACCCACCACCCACATACCCCTACTCTAACCCAAACCCCCCTTAAATAAACCTAACACTACCCCCCTGAAGATCTCCCTACCTTGAGTCGTGTTCACCCAGCCGGGCCGAAGTCTTCATCCGATGGGGCAGAAGAGGACATCCAGACTGGCAGAAGTCTTCATCCAAGCGGGGCAAGAAGAGGTCTTCCATCCATCAGAAAAGTACAAAAAAACAAACAAACACTAAATTAGCAAAAATAATAAAATATTACAATAATTTTAAACTAATTACACCTAATCTAAGCCCCCTACTAGCTATTAATATAGCTACAATATAACTAATAGTTACATTGTAGCTATTTTAGGATTTATATTTATTTTACAGGCAACTTTGTATTTATTTTAACTAGGTACAATAGCTATTAAATAGTTAATAACTACCTAGCTAAAATAAATACAAATTTACCTGTAAAATAAACCCTAACCTAAGTTACAATTACACCTAACACTACACTGTCATTAAATTAACTAAATAAATTAATCCTATATAAAACTAAATACTTACCTGTAAAATAAACCCTAATATAGCTACAATATAACTAATAGTTACATTGTAGCTATTTTAGCTTTTATATTTATTTTACAGGCAACTTTGTATTTATTTTAACTAGGTACAATAGCTATTAAATAGTTATTGACTAATTAATAGCTACCTAGTTAAAATAATTACAAAATTACCTGTAAAATAAATCCTAACCTAAGTTACTATTAAACCTAACTCTACACTATCATTAAATAAATTAACTACAAGTACCTACAATTAAATACAATGAAATAAACTAAACTAAAGTACAAAAAAAACAAACACTAAATTACAAAAAATAAAAAAAATTACAAGAATTTTAAACTAATTACACCTAATCTAAGCCCCCTAATAAAATAACAAAGCCCCCCAAAATAAAAAAATGCCCTACCCTATACTAAATTACAAAAGTAATCAGCTCTATTACCTTACCAGCCCTGAACAGGGCCTTTTGCGGGGGCATGCCCCATAGAAAACAGCTCTTTTGCCTGTAAAAAAAAACACAATACCCCCCCCACATTACAACCCACCACCCACATACCCCTACTCTAACCCAAACCCCCCTTAAATAAACCTAACACTACCCTCCTGAAGATCTCTCTACCGTGTCTTCACCCAGCGGGCCGAAGTCTTCATCCGATCGGGCAGAAGAGGACATCCAGACCGGCAGAAGTCTTCAACCAAGCGGGGCAAGAAGAGGTCTTCCATCCATCAGAAGTCTTGATCCAGGCGGCATCTTCTCTGTTCATCCATCCGGAGCGGAGCGGCAGCATCCAGAAGACATCACACGCAGAGCATCCTCTTCTTTCTTGATCCGACGACTAGGTGACTGTACCTTTAAGTGACGTCATCCAAGATGGCGTCCCTTGAATTCCGATTGGCTGATAGGATTCTATCAGCCAATCGGAATTAAGGTAGGAAAAATCTGATTGGCTGATTGAATCAGCCAATCAGATTCAAGTTCAATCCGATTGGCTGATGGAATCAGCCAATCAGATTGACCTCGCATTCTATTGGCTGTTCCGATCAGCCAATAGAATGCGAGCTCAATCTGATTGGCTGATTGGATCAGCCAATCAGATTGAACTTGAATCTGATTGGCTGATTGAATCAGCCAATCAGATTTTTCCTACCTTAATTCCGATTGGCTGATAGAATCCTATCAGCCAATCGGAATTCAAGGGACGCCATCTTGGATGACGTCACTTAAAGGTACAGTCACCTAGTCGTCGGATCAAGAAAGAAGAGGATGCTCTGCGTGGGATGTCTTCAGGATGCTGCCGCTCCGCTCCGGATGGATGAACAGAGAAGATGCCGCCTGGATCAAGACTTCTGATGGATGGAAGACCTCTTCTTGCCCCGCTTGGATGAAGACTTCTGCCGGTCTGGATTTCCTCTTCTGCCCGATCGGATGAAGACTTCGGCCCGCTGGGTGAAGACACGGTAGAGAGATCTTCAGGGGGGTAGTGTTAGGTTTATTTAAGGGGGGTTTGCGTTAGAGTAGGGGTATGTGGGTGGTGGGTTGTAATGTGGGGGGGGGGTATTGTGTTTTTTTTTACAGGCAAAAGAGCTGTTTTCTATGGGGCATGCCCCCGCAAAAGGCCCTGTTTAGGGCTGGTAAGGTAATAGAGCTGATTACTTTTGTAATTTAGTATAGGGTAGGGCATTTTTTTATTTTGGGGGGCTTTGTTATTTTATTAGGGGGCTTAGATTAGGTGTAATTAGTTTAAAATTCTTGTAATTTTTTTTATTTTTTGTAATTTAGTGTTTGTTTTTTTTGTACTTTAGTTTAGTTTATTTCATTGTATTTAATTGTAGGTACTTGTAGTTAATTTATTTAATGATAGTGTAGTGTTAGGTTTAATAGTAACTTAGGTTAGGATTTATTTTACAGGTAATTTTGTAATTATTTTAACTAGGTAGCTATTAATTAGTCAATAACTATTTAATAGCTATTGTACCTAGTTAAAATAAATACAAAGTTGCCTGTAAAATAAATATAAATGCTAAAATAGCTACAATGTAACTATTAGTTATATTGTAGCTATATTAGGGTTTATTTTACAGGTAAGTATTTAGTTTTATATAGGATTAATTTATTTAGTTAATTTAATGACAGTGTAGTGTTAGGTGTAATTGTAACTTAGGTTAGGGTTTATTTTACAGGTAAATTTGTATTTATTTTAGCTAGGTAGTTATTAACTATTTAATAGCTATTGTACCTAGTTAAAATAAATACAAAGTTGCCTGTAAAATAAATATAAATCCTAAAATAGCTACAATGTAACTATTAGTTATATTGTAGCTATATTAATAGCTAGTAGGGGGCTTAGATTAGGTGTAATTAGTTTAAAATTATTGCAATATTTTATTATTTTTGCTAATTTAGTGTTTGTTTGTTTTTTTGTACTTTTCTGATGGATGGAAGACCTCTTCTTGCCCCGCTTGGATGAAGACTTCTGCCAGTCTGGATGTCCTCTTCTGCCCCATCGGATGAAGACTTCGGCCCGGCTGGGTGAACACGACTCAAGGTAGGGAGATCTTCAGGGGGGTAGTGTTAGGTTTATTTAAGGGGGGTTTGGGTTAGAGTAGGGGTATGTGGGTGGTGGGTTGTAATGTGGGGGGGGGATTGTGTTTTTTTTTTTACAGGCAAAAGAGCTGTTTTCTTTGGGGCATGCCCCGCAAAGGGCCCTGTTCAGGGCTGGTAAGGTAATATAGCTGTTAACTTTTGTAATTTAGTATAGGGTAGGGCATTTTTTTTATTTTGGGGGGCTTTGTTATTTTATTAGGGGGCTTAGATTAGGTGTAATTAGTTTAAAATTCTTGTAATATTTTTTTATTTTTTGTAATTTAGTGTTTGTTTTTTTTTGTAATTTAGTGGGGGGGTTTTGTACTTTAGTTTATTTAATTGTAGATAATTGTAGGTACTTGTAGTTAATTAGGTTTAATTGTAACTTAGGTTAGGATTTATTTTACAGGTAATTTTGTAATTATTTTAACTAGGTAGCTATTAATTAGTCAATAACTATTTAATAGCTTTTGTACCTAGTTAAAATAAATACAAAGTTGCCTGTAAAATAAATATAAATGCTAAAATAGCTACAATGTAACTATTAGTTATATTGCAGCTATATTAGGGTTTATTTTACAGGTAAGTATTTTGTTTTAAATATGATTCATTTATTTAGTTAATTTAATGATAGTGTAGTGTTAGGTGTTAGTGTAACTTAGGTTAGGATTTATTTTACAGGTAAATTTGTATTTATTTTAGCTAGGTAGTTATTAAATAGTTATTAACTATTTAATAACTATTGTACCTAGTTAAAATAAATACAAAGTTGCCTGTAAAATAAAAATAAATCCTAAAATAGCTACAAAGTAACTATTAGTTATATTGCAGCTATCTTAGGGTTTATTTTACAGGTAAGTCTTTAGTTTTAAATAGGATTCATTTATTTAACTATAGTAAACTTATTTCGTTTTATTTAAATTATATTTAAGTTAGGGGGTGTTAGGGTTAGGGTTAGACTTAGGTTTAGGGGTTAATAACCTTATTATAGTAGCGGCGACGATGGGGGCGGGAGATTAGGGGTTAATAATTGTAGGTAGGTGGCGGCGATGTTAGGGAGGGCAGATTAGGGGTTAATAAAATGTATTATAGTGTTTGCGAGGCAGGAGTGCGGCGGTTTAGGGGTTAATACATTTATTATAGTGGCGGCGATTTGCGGTCGGCAGATTAGGGGTTAATACTTGTAGTTAGATTGCGGCGACGTTGGGGGGAGGCAGATTAGGGGTTAATAACTATAATGTAGGGGTCGGCGGTGTTAGGGACAGCAGATTAGGGGTTAATAGCTATAATGTAGGCGGCGGCGATATCGGGTCGGCAGATTAGGGGTTAATACTTGTAGTTAGATTGCGGCGACGTTGGGGGGAGGCAGATTAGGGGTTAATAACTATAATGTAGGGGTCGGCGGTGTTAGGGACAGCAGATTAGGGGTTAATAGCTATAATGTAGGCGGCGGCGATATCGGGTCGGCAGATTAGGGGTTAATACTTGTAGTTAGATTGCGGCGACGTTGGGGGGAGGCAGATTAGGGGTTAATAACTATAATGTAGGGGTCGGCGGTGTTAGGGACAGCAGATTAGGGGTTAATAGCTATAATGTAGGCGGCGGCGATATCGGGTCGGCAGATTAGGGGTTAATACTTATAGTTAGATTGCGGCGACGTTGGTGGAGGCAGATTAGGGGTTAATAACTATAATGTAGGGGTCGGCGGTGTTAGGGACAGCAGATTAGGGGTTAATAGCTATAATGTAGGCGGCGGCGATATCGGGTCGGCAGATTAGGGGTTAATACTTATAGTTAGATTGCGGCGACGTTGGGGGAGGCAGATTAGGGGTTAATAACTATAATGTAGGGGTCGGCGGTGTTAGGGACAGCAGATTAGGGGTTAATAGCTATAATGTAGGCGGCGGCGATATCCAATCGGCAGATTAGGGGTTAAATAATGTTATTATAGGGTTTGCGATGTGGGGGGGCCTCGGTTTAGTGGTTCATAGGTAGTTTATGGGTGTTAGTGACTTAGTGTACTAAATGGGTGTTAGTGTAGTAAAAACATACCGAATTTCGGAACGGAATAGAACCGAATTCAGCCGAATCCGAATAAATCCGAAACGAATTTATTCGGATCCGAATAAATCCGAAACGAATTTATTCAAATTTTGCCGAATCAGATTCGATCCGAAACGAAATTCTAAAAGTCCGAATCGATCCGAACCGAAAACGAACCGAATTTTTTAGCGGTGCACATGTCTACTTTCACTAGTAGTTTTCCTAGACTGTTGTACTTCATCCACAATACTCTCAGACCTCAGATCAGCACTTTGCTTTTTCACCAGTTCACTCTGGCGGGCAATCCTAATAGCCCCTTCTAACGTTAAATCAGGCTCTAACTGCAGCTTCAGGGAGACTTCAGCATCTGCAATTCCAATAACTATTCTGTCTCTGATTTGCTCTTCTTTAGCAACACCAAACTCACAGAATTCAGCTAATTCATACAGGCTGCGCACAAATGACTCCACAGATTCTCCCACATGCTGATTACGTTTGTGAAAACAAGCTCTCTCATGAATCACATTTCTTTTGGGCACAAAGTGGGCACTGAGTTTATCCATAACTATATCAAAGTTAACTTCTTCCCCTTCTTGGAAAGTAAAAGCATTGAACACTGGCTCTACATCTTTCCCCATAGAGTATAAAAGAGAATTAACTTGTACTTCACCACTCTCCTTGTTCAGTTTGGATGCAATCCTGAAGCGCTGAAACCGCTGACGCCATGTGGGCCAAGCTGCAGGCTGAGAAAAGTCAAAAGGCTCAGGTGGGGTAAACTTTGACATTGCAATCGATCAGGAACAGAAGCGCAGTCCAGAACTTCTGACACCATGTCATGAGATGCAGGACATATGCAGGACACAGCAATGATGGTACAACTCTATTTTATTACAGAGCATAGCAATACACATCTAGACAGGTTGATTGTACTAAACTAACTGCGACACAGACACCGGACCTAAGCACCGCCCACATACTAGTGACATCACATCCTGCTCTCATCACAGAAGGGGTGGGGGGTCAGCCTGTCAGTGCTTAGACCATACGCTGCACACTGCATCAAATTGGTCTGCATGGCTGTTGTCCCAGAAGGAAGCCTCTTCTAAAGATGATGCACAAGAAAGCATGCAAACAGTTTGCTGAAGACAAGCCGACTATGGACATGGATTACTGGAACCCTGTCCTATGGTCCGATGAGACCAAGATAAACTTATATGGTTCAGATGGTGTCAAGCGTGTGGCGGCAACCAGGAGAGGAGTACAAAGACAAGTGTGTCTTGCCTACAGTCCAGCATGGTGGTGGGAGTGTCATGGTCGGGGCCTGCATGATGGCTGCCGGGACTGGGGAGTTACAGTTCATTGATGGAATCATGAATGCCAACATGTACTGTGACATACTGAAGCAGGGCATGATCCCCTCCCTTCAGAGACTGGGCCGCAGGGCAGTATTCCAACATGATAATGACCCCAAACACACCTCCAAGACAAGCACGACCTTGCTAAAGAAGCTGAGGGTAAAGGTGATGGACTAGCCAAGCATGTCTCCAGACCTAAACCCTATTGAGCATCTGTGGGGCGTCCTCAAACAGAAGGCGGGGAAGTGCAAGGTCTCTTATATCCACCAGCTCTGTGATGTCATCACAGAGGAGTGGAAGAGGACTCCAGTGACAACCTGTGAAGCTTTGGTTAACTCCATGTAGAAGAGGGTTAAGGTAGTGCTGGAAAATAATGGTGGCCAGGCCACACAAAATATTGACACTTTGGGCTCAATTTGGACATTTTCACTTTGGGGTGTACTCACTTTTGTTGCCAAAGGTTTAGACATTGATGGCTGTGTGTTGAGTTATTTTGAGGGGGTTATATAGGCTGTACACTCACAACTTTACATTGTAGCAAAGTGTCATTTCTTCATTGTTGTCACATGAAAAGATATAATAAAATATTTACAAAAATGTGAGGGGTGTATTTACTTTTGTGAGATACTGTAGATATAATCAACGTACTATAAATAGAGACAAGTACATTTTTTACCTTCACAAGGGCATTAAACCCTACTGAGACGCTTTATGAAGAACATCACAATAACAATTGATAAAATCAGGATACAAAACATTCACGTGCATAAAAATAGCAATGATGCACGGATATAAAATTAGCAGCATGTTCAAATGCCAACACATTTGCTACAACACTACACAGTTCCTTACCAAGAAGGCCAGTGGGGTTTTTTTGTGTGATTGATTTTGGTAAGCTGCTTATTATTTAAAAAACAACAACAAAATAAAATACAGTATTCATTGTTTAAAGGGCCAGTATATTCAAAATATAAAGGGCCATAACACCCAAAAATGTATTTCACAATTAAGAGAGAACATACCATTTTAAGTAGCTTTTCAATTTACTTTTATTATCAAATTATTTCTGTTTTCTTGTTATCCTTTGTTTAAAAGCAGGAAGGTAAAGTTCAGGGGCGCGATCCGATATCGATCGCAGTTTGCGGCGCAAGCGAGGGAACCGGCGTCGCCCGCAGTTTCAGCTCGCAACTCGAGCCATCCCATATAGGTCGCCGTCAGATGCTAACGTGCCGTAAGTCTCACAAACCAGCGATGTCCAGAAATCTGCGTAAGTACAAATTTCTGGCGTCGCCAGTGACTTGCGCCACGTTAGAAACTGCCGGCGCCTATAAAACCTGACTAAAGTTTAAAACACCCGCACTGTCTAACACGCCTCCCTAACATAGCCCGTACTGTCTAACACGCCTCCCTAACATAGCCCGACACGTCTAACCCTCTATCCGCTATCCCCCCTCACTAGCCTAACAATAAAAAAGCTATTAACCCCTAAACCGCCGCTCCTTTACCCCGCCGCAACCTAATAAAGTTATTAACCCCTAAACCGCCGCTCCCGTACCCCGCCGCCAGCTATATTATATCTATAACCCCCTAAAGTGAGCCCCTAACACCGCCGCCATCTATATTAAAATTATTAACCCCTAATGTAAGCCCCTTACACCGCCGCCATCTCTATTAAAATGATTAACCCCTAATTTAATCTACCTACCCCGCCGCCAGCTATATTATCTATATTAACCCTAAGTATATTATAGTTAATATAGGTATTACATTATATATATTAACTATATTAACCCTAATTATATTAGGGTTAATATAGTTAATATAGTTACTATAGTATTTATATTAACTATATTAACTCTATCTAACCCTAACTAAATTTATATTAAATTAATCTAATTCATTTATAAACTAAAATATTCCTATTTAAATCTAAATACTTACCTATAAAATAAACCCTAAGATAGCTACAATGTAATTAATAATTACATTGTAGCTATGTTAGGGTTAATATTTATTTTACAGGTAAATTGTTAATTATTTTAACTAGGTATAATAGATATTAAATAGTTATTAACTATTTAATATCTACCTAGTTAAAATAATTACCCAATTACCTGTAAAATAAATCCTAACCTAAGTTACAAATACACCTACACTATCAATAAATTTAATAAACTACAAACATCTATCTAAAAATACAATTAAATTAACTAAACTAAATTACAAAAAAAACAAACACTAAATTACAAAAAATAAAAAAAAGATTACAAGATATTTAAGCTAATTACACCTATTCTAAGCCCCCTAATAAAATAATAAACCCCCAAAATAAAAAAAATTCCCTGCCCTATTCTAAATTAAACAAATTTCAAAGCTCTTTACCTTACCAGCCCTTAAAAGGGCCTTTTGTGGGGCATGCCCCAAAGAATTCAGCTCTTTTGCATACAACAAATACAATACCCCCCCCATTACAACCCACCACCCACATACCCCTATTCTAAACCCACCCAAACCCCCCTTAAAAAAGCCTAACACTACCCCCCTGAAGATCTCCCTACCTTGTCTTCACCACACCGGGCCGAACTCCTGATCCGATCCTGGCGATGTCTTCCTCCAAGCGGCAAAGAAGAATTCTTCCTCCGGCGATGTCATCCTCCAAGCGGCAAAGAAGAATTCTTCCTCCGGCGACGTCTTCCTCCAAGCGGCAGCAAAGTCTTCATTCTTCCGGCGGCATCTTCAATCTTCTTTCTTCGCTCCGCCGCCGCGGAGCATCCATCCCGGCCGACTGCTGAACTTGGAATGAGGTACCTTTAAATGACGTCATCCAAGATGGCGTCCGCCGAATTCCGATTGGCTGATAGGATTCTATCAGCCAATCGGAATTAAGTTAAAAAAATCTGATTGGCTGATTGAATCAGCCAATCAGATTCAAGTTCAATCCGATTGGCTGATCCAATCAGCCAATCAGATTGAGCTCGCATTCTATTGGCTGATCGGAACAGCCAATAGAATGCAAGCTCAATCTGATTGGCTGATTGGATCAGCCAATCGGATTGAACTTGAATCTGATTGGCTGATTCAATCAGCCAATCAGATTTTTCTAACTTAATTCCGATTGGCTGATAGAATCCTATCAGCCAATCGGAATTCGGCGGACGCCATCTTGGATGACGTCATTTAAAGGTACCTCATTCCAAGTTCAGCAGTCGGCCAGAATGGATGCTCCGCGGCGGCGGAGCGAAGAAAGAAGATTGAAGATGCCGCCGGAAGAATGAAGACTTTGCTGCCGCTTGGAGGAAGACGTCGCCGGAGGAAGAATTCTTCTTTGCCGCTTGGAGGATGACATCGCCGGAGGAAGAATTCTTCTTTGCTGCTTGGAGGAAGACATCGCCAGGATCGGATCAGGAGTTCGGCCCGGTGTGGTGAAGACAAGGTAGGGAGATCTTCAGGGGGGTAGTGTTAGGCTTTTTTAAGGGGGGTTTGGGTGGGTTTAGAATAGGGGTATGTGGGTGGTGGGTTGTAATGGGGGGGGGGGGGGGGTTGTATTTGTTGTATGCAAAAGAGCTGAATTCTTTGGGGCATGCCCCACAAAAGGCCCTTTTAAGGGCTGGTAAGGTAAAGAGCTTTGAAATTTGTTTAATTTAGAATAGGGCAGGGAATTTTTTTTATTTTGGGGGTTTATTATTTTATTAGGGGGCTTAGAATAGGTGTAATTAGCTTAAATATCTTGTAATCTTTTTTTTATTTTTTGTAATTTAGTGTTTGTTTTTTTTTGTAATTTAGTTTAGTTAATTTAATTGTATTTTTAGATAGATGTTTGTAGTTTATTAAATTTATTGATAGTGTAGGTGTATTTGTAACTTAGGTTAGGATTTATTTTACAGGTAATTGGGTAATTATTTTAACTAGGTAGATATTAAATAGTTAATAACTATTTAATATCTATTATACCTAGTTAAAATAATTAACAATTTACCTGTAAAATAAATATTAACCCTAACATAGCTACAATGTAATTATTAATTATATTGTAGCTATCTTAGGGTTTGTTTTATAGGTAAGTATTTAGATTTAAATAGGAATATATTAGTTTATAAATGAATTATATTAATTTAATATAAATTTAGTTAGGGTTAGATAGAGTTAATATAGTTAATATAAATACTATAGTAACTATATTAACCCTAATATAATTAGGGTTAATATAGTTAATATATATAATGTAATACCTATATTAACTATAATATACTTAGGGTTAATATAGATAATATAGCTGGCGGCGGGGTAGGTAGATTAAATTAGGGGTTAATCATTTTAATAGAGATGGCGGCGGTGTAAGGGGCTTACATTAGGGGTTAATAATATTAATATAGCTGGCGGCGGTATAGGGGGATTAGATTAGGGGTTAATAATTTTTATATAGGTGGCGGCGGTGTAAGGGGTCAGATTAGGGGATAGATAAGGTAGATGGCGGCGGTTTTAGGGGCTCACAGTAGGGGGTTAGTTTATGTAGATGGCGGGGGGGTCCGGGAGCGGCGGTTTAGGGGTTAATAACTTTATTAGGGATTTCGGGGGGGGGGTCGCGGTTGACAGGTAGATAGACATTGCGCATGCGTTAGGTGTTAGGTTTATTTTAGAAGATCGCGGTTGACAGGGAGATAGACATTGCGCATGCGTTAGGTGTTAGGTTTATTTTCTAGTTAGTTTAGGGAGTTACGGGGCTCCAATAGTCAGCGTAAGGCTTCTTACGGCTGCTTTTTGTGGCGAGGTGAAAATGGAGTAAGTTTTCTCCATTTTCGCCACGTAAGTCCTTACGCTGCATATTGGATACCAAACTGCGCTGGTTTGGTATACCTGCCTATGGCCCAAAAAACTGCGGGCGACGGCAGAAATATACGCGCGTAACTTCTAGGTTACGCCGTATATAGGATACCAAATCAGCGTAAATATTGGCGTCGCCCGCTTTTGCGGGCGACGCTTTATATCGGATCGACCCCCAGGAGTGTGCACGTGTCTGCAGCACTATATGGCAGCAGTTCTGCAACAATGTTATACATTAGCAAGAACATTATATGGCAGCACTACTTCCTGTCTAGTAGAGCTCCAGACCTATCAAGATATCCCTTCAGCAATGAATAACATGAGAACAAAGCAAATTTGATAATAGAAGTAAATTGGGAACTTTTTTTGTATGCTCTGTCGGAATCACAAAATACATTTTTTGGGTTTCATGTCCCTTTAAGAATGCATAAAATACAATATATATTCATAGTAACATAGTAGATGAGGTTGAAAAAAGACAGAAGTCCATCAAGTTTAACCTACACATATCTTAAAGGGATAGTCTAGTCAAAATTAAACTTTCATAATTCTGATATTCCAATTTTAAGCAACTTTCTAATTTACTCCCATTATCAATTTTTCTTTGTTCTCTTGATATCTTTATATGAAAAAGAAATAATGTAAGCCTAGGAGACTGCCCATTTTTGGTTCAGCACCTAGGTAGAGCTTGCTGATTGGTGTTTAAATGTAGCCACCCATCTTTAGCTTGTTATCTATAAGTGATTTATTGTGCTGCTATTTGCTGTAAAATACATCTGAATATTGTTCTCGTTGCACTTTCTTCCAGTGATGCCTGGATTAATACTGATATCTACTTTTTTGTGAATGAAAATATCTGTTTGTTTAATACCTGTTTAATATTTTTTATTGATTAACTAAACTGCCTAAAAGGGACATGAAACACAACATTTCTCATGCATGATTCAGACAGAGCCTGTCATTTTTAAAAGGTTTCCAATTTAATTCTGTTATCAAAATTGCTTTGTTCTCATGATATTTTATGTTTAAGAACTATCTAGATAGGTAGAATGTACATGTCTGGAGCACTATATGGTAGGCAAAGTGCTGCCATCTAGTGCTCTTGCAAATGTATAACATTCTTCTGAAACTGCTGCCATATAGTGGTGCAGACACGTGCACGCTCCTGAGCTTACCTCCTATATGTTCAACAAAAGATACCAGGAAACAGAAGACAACTAGATAATGCTTTATCGAAGTCATGAAACAATTTTTTTTTAATTTTCATGTCTCTTTAAGGGAAGCTAAAAAGGCAGAGCTACCCCAATCGTTTTAACAGCATGTGAGCAAACAGCAATTTTGGTTAAAGGGACAGTCAAGTCCAAAAAAAACTTTCATGATTTAAATAGGAAATATAATTTTAAACTACTTTCGAATTTACTTTTCTCACCAATTTTGCTTTGTTCTCCTGGTATTCTTAGTTAAAAGCTAAACCTAGGAGGTTCATATGCTAATTTCTTAGACCTTGAAGACTGCCTCTAATCTGAATGCATTTTGACCACTAGAGGGCATTAGTTCATGTGTTTCATATAGATAACATTAAGCTCATGCACGTCAATTTACCCTGGAGTGAGCACTGATTGGTTAAAATGCAATTCTGTCAAAAGAACTGAAATTAGGGGGCAGTTTGCAGAGGCTTACATACAAGGAAATCACAGAGGTAAAAAGTGTTTTTCTATAACAGTGTTGGTTATGCAAAACTGGGGAATGGGTAATAAAGGGATTTTCTTTCTTTTTAAGCAACAAAAATTCTGGTGTTGACTATCCCTTTAAAATTCTATCTATTTGTAATTAGTTAGCAAGGGTTCTTGTGAGACAGAGAAATCAGTGAAAACAAAAACAAACAAAATAAATAAAAAGAATATACTTATATAACAAAATAAAGCTGCATTATTCATTGCAAATTTCTTCTCATAAATGAAGGTTACGCTATCATTGCATAATTCAAATATTACATTAAAATACAGCATTAGAAATACTATTAAAAATATATTTATTCGAATTTTTCAAATTCAAATATTTCATAATTCTAATTAAATTATTAGAAAAATTTGAACAGAATATTACTTTTTAAAAAAGCATTAGAAATACTATTACATTAAACAAATTTTAGAATGTTGTACAAACATTTGAAATTCGAAATGAACTAATGAATGTGTTAAAATTTGTTTCATTTTTCAAATGTTGCAAAACATGCACCCATCCCTACTGAAACCTCCTCCTCTACAGCAGGTTAATAAACACATAATCAGACTTGATCTTTACTTTGAATACGAATCAAAATTAATGAAGCGTATATTGTAAACACTGCAGTGGCCCTTGTGCAACATTAATCTAGCTTAACCTTTGATAATCACCTTTAGTTCCCCTCTGAGGTACCAGGAAATTGTATGAACAAAAATTTTTTAAATATAAATTCCAATATTCATCTTACATAAAATAGATTTTGTAAAAAAAGCTACAAAACAATTTATATGATTTGAATTATTGACTTTAATAATATTATATATTAAAAACATATTTTTGTTAGGACATAGATATTTTTTTTCTTGATCAACTCACAATGCAGTTTTTGTTGCCAAATAGGGAGGCACAGGGGACCAATGGCCCCTTCTTTACGTCCAATAAGGGCATGGGACCTTTCACTTCATATAGAAGAAAAACATTCCATAAACTAGGGGTCTAATGACTCTTTGGTTATTACATTATCAAAAGTGTAAATGAATATTAAAACAAATACTAAAAAGACAAAGTTAAAGGGACAGTCTACTTAATTTTGTATTGTTTAAAAAGATGGATAATGCCTTTATTACCCATTCCCCAGAATTGCATAATGAATATTGTTATATTAATGAACTTTATAACCTCTAAATACCTGCCTGTTTCTAAGCCCCAGCAGGCTGCCTTTATCTGAGTGCATTTTTATAGCTTTTCACAGCACGACACTGCTAGTTCATGTGTGCCATATAGATAAACATTATGCTCACTACCATGGAGTTATTTATGATTCATTACTGATTGGCTAAAATGCAAATCTGTCAAAAGAACTGAAATAAGGGGGCAGTCTGCAGAGGCTTAGATACAAGGTAATCACAGGGGTAAAAAGTGTATTAATATAAAAGTGCAAAACTGGGGAATGGGTAATAAAGGGATTATCTCTTTTTAAACAATAAACATTTTGGAGTAGACTATCCCTATAACTGCAATAATATTTACCCCAACACTATAGTTACACCCCATAATCATACTTACAAAGCAGCTAATGGCCTGGATAGAGCCTCATGCTCATTTATGTATTTGTCATGAGGCATAAAAAGAAAATAAGATAATGAAATGCACCGATAGAAAAGAAGAATTTGGGAAATTGAAATGGGAAAGAGTACATAGGCAATCTGGAATATATTGAGAAATTCTTTAAAAAACAGAAATTCCAGTGACTCCCATAAAGCCAGGCACATACATATACAAATCTCAAACACAGGCACCTTTATAAACACATATTCCAGTGGGTGCTGCCACAAACAGCTGCAGATACCAGAGACTATATCAAATCTTCATGCAATGAAACCTTTTTTTAAACATTTAGGCTGTCACACAGACTACATAGTAAAATATACCATGAGTTTTATTCAAGCTACTTAAATATGTCCTCTGGCACCAAAATTAAAGCAGTACTTTATTTTAAATATATAATGTATTGTTTATTGTCATATGTTTTTCTCTTTCACCATATCTGCTCTGCAAGCCATAGTAACATTTATTTTATTACTAACTATAAAAAGTATTAGTCATTTGACTATCAATGGCTGAATATATTGGCAAGGAATAAAAGTCATATACTGACTTTTGCACATTAAAGGGACATGAAACACAAAAGTTATCTTTCATGATTCAGATAGAGAATACAATTTTAAAAAAAGTTTCAATTTACTTTTATTATCAAATTTGCTTCATTCTCGTGTTATTCTTTGTTGAAGAGATACCTAGGTATGTAGTGTGCACATGGCTGAAGCACAGGAAATAGTGCTGCCATCTAGAGCTCTTGCTGATGTATAATATATAGTGATGTAGACAAGTGCACACTACGGAGCTTACATCCCTACTTTTCAACAAAGGATTACAAGAAAATGAAGAAAATGCGATAATAGAAGTAAATTGGAAAGTTGATTAAAATGGCATGTTGTATTTGAATCATAAAAGAAAAATGTTGGGTTTTATGTCCCTTTAACACGAAAATAAATGCAAAAAAATAACTAGGCTGCCAGTTATTTTTGTTCCAGTAGGGGGAGCTATTCCAATTGCTTTTTCTAATACTGAAACATGAGAGAAAGGCAAAATAGGTTGAGGAAATGGGTTTGTTTGGAAACTATTACATTGAAATAGATAGCAAAATAAATAAAATGATTCAAATTATGCAGAACATTTTTGGGGTTAGGGAAGGTGCCCCCTTAAGTGACAAGCCAGCACTGTTAATAACCTAAGATATCTAAAGAATGTATAAATAATGTATTTAAAAGTCATAAATTCTAAACCATATCAAAGTTTTGCCTTTATTCCAGAAGATTTTGGTGTGGGAAGGACTCACAATTGAGAGATTGTCATTATGGAATATTGCCTTTCAAAGTATTGTATGCTTAAAACAACAGCCAAAAATATAAAGCAGAGCAGATTTGCTCATAGATTATCCTGACTGCTAATTTCAGGGTCACATATGTTTTGTGAAGTAAGCCATAGTTGATTCATTGAAAATAAACAGATGATTCAGCCTATTACTAGTGTATAAATGTTTTTAAGAAGACATTAGTCAAGAATGGCTACTCTAGAATATACATAAAGCTATGCTAAGGATTATTTAAGGTCAAAATAAAACAGAAAGAATGATGGTTCCAAATTAGTAGTCTGGTTCTTATTTCAAAATGTTTCGGCCAAATTACGAGTTTTGCGTTATGAGCTGTGCGGTACTAACTTGCACGTTATTGTCACCGCTCACTTACCTACAGCGCTGGTATTACAGGTTTTTACAAACCCGGCGTTAAAAGGCAAGAAGTGAGCGTAGAGCAAAATTGAGCTCCATACCGCACTCCAATACCAGCGCTGCTTAAAGGGACAGTCTACACCAGAATTTTTATTGTTTTAAAAGATAGATAATCCCTTTATTACCCATTCCCCAGTTTTGCATAACCAACACAGTTATATTAATATACTTTTAACCTCTGTGATTATCTTGTATCTAAGCCTCTGCAAACTGCCCCTTTATTTCAGTTCTTTTGACAGACTTGCAGTTTAGCCAATCAGTGCCTGCTCCCAGATAACTTCACGTGCATGAGCACAGTGTTATCTATATGAAACACATGAACTAACACCCTCTAGTGGTGAAAAACTATTAAAATGCATTCTGAAAAGAGGTGGCCTTCAAGGTCTAAGAAATTAGCATATGAAGCTCCTAGGTTAAGCTTTCAACTAAGAATACCAAGAGAACAAAGCAAAATTGGTGATAAAAGTAAATTGGAAAATTGTTTAAAATTACATGCCCTATCTGAATCATGAAAGTTTATTTTGGACTAGACTGTCCCTTTAAGTCAGCGGTGAGCTGGTTGTACATGCTCGTGCACGATTTCCCCATAGACATCAATGGAGAAAGCCGGCTGAGAAAAAGCCTAACACCTGTCAAAAAGCAGCGTTAAAGGATTACTTTCTGTTATAATTTTTAAGCTAAACAACTAACATATTAAAGTTAATAAACATTAATTAAAACCTACTGACCTATATTTTCTCCAAAACGAAGTTTCATAACGTTCCAAAAGTTATATCTTTTATTCGCTGATGATGTCACGTTATCCTGCCAACTATTTTCAGCACTGAGTGTTCAAAATACTTAAACCAATAACTTTGTGTTTAAAGCACCATTTTGAAACCTAGGTATTGTAAACGGATTGGTACAGAGCAAAGGATACCCACAGAGTGGGTTTGGAAAACAATTAAATTTGCAGACAAGATTTCTGATATACGGTAGAGATATGTTAATGAAATGCTATTGATAAAAAGCGTATTTGGGGTAGTTAGTTAGTAACAGGCATAGAAAATATTTACTTACAGTGGCCCTTTAAGCTCCGTAACGCAGCCCCATTGATTCCTATGGAGAAACACATTTTATGTTTACACCTAACACCCTAACATGAACCCCAAGTCTAAACACCCCTAATCTTACACTTATTAACCCCGACATCGCCGACACCTACATTATACTTATTAACCCCTAATCTGCCGTCACCAACGTCGCTGCAACTATATTAAATTTATTAACCCCTAAATCTAACCCTAACACCCCCTAACTTAAATATAATTAAAATAAATCTAAATAAAACATACTATCATTACCTAAATTATTCCTATTTGAAACTAAATACTTACCTATAAAATAAACCCTAAGATAGCTACAATATAACTAATAGTTACATTGTATATATCTTAGGTTTTATTTTTATTTTACAGGCAAGTTTGTATTTATTTTAACTAGGTAGAATAGTTACTAAATAGTTATTAACTATTTAATAACTACCTAGCTAAAATAAATACAAATTGACCTGTAAAATAAAACCTAACCTGTCTTACACTAACACCTAACCTAACCCTACAATTAAATAAATTCCCTAAATTAAATACAATTAAATAAATTCAATACAATTAGCTAAATTACACAAAAAAAACTAAATTACAGAAAATAAAAAACAAATTACAAGATCTTTAAACTAATTAAACCTAATCTTATAGCCCTATCAAAATAAAAAAAAGCCCACCCAAAATAAAAAAAAACCCTAGCCTAAACTAAACTACCAATAGCGCTTAAAAGGGCCTTTTGCAGGGCATTGCCCCAAAGAAATCAGCTCTTTCACCTGTAAAAAAAAAAATACAAACAACCCCCAACAGTAAAACCCACCACCAACACAACCAACCCCCCAAATAAAAACTTAACTAAAAAAACCTAAGCTCCCCATTGCCCTGAAAAGGGCATTTGGATGGGCATTGCCCTTCGTTGAAGATGGATGTCGGATCTTCAAAACTGTAAGTGGATCTTCAGGGGATTAGTGTTAGGTTTTTTAAGGGTTTATTGGGTGGGTTTTATTTATAGGTTAGGGCTTTGGGCCGCAATAGAGCTAAATGCCCTTTTAAGGGCAACGCCCAACCAAATGCCCTTTTCAGGGCAATGGGGAGCTTAGTTTTCTTTTAGTTGGGGTTTTATTTGGGGGGTTGGTTGTGTGGGTGGTGGGTTTTACTGTTGGGGGGTTGTTTGTATTATTTTTTTTTCAGGTAAAAGAGCTGATTTCTTTGGGACAATGCCCCACAAAAGGCCCTTTTAAGGGCTATTGGTAGTTTAGTTTAGGCTAGGGCTTTTTTTTTTTATTTTGGGGGGGCTTTTTTATTTTGATAGGGCTATTAGATTAGGTGTAATTAGGTTAAAGATCTTGTAATTTGTTTTTTATTTTCTGTAATTTAGTGGGGGGGGTTGTAATTTAGCTAATTGTATTTAATTTATTTAATTGTATTTAATTTAGGTAAGTTATTTAATTGTAGGGTTAGGTTAGGTGTTAGTGTAACTTAGGTTAAGTTTTATTTCACAGGTAAATTTGTATTTATTTTAGCTAGGTAGTTATTAAATAGCTAATACCTATTTAGTAACTATTCTACCTAGTTAAAATAAATACAAACTTGCCTGTAAAATACAAATAAACCCTAAGCTAGCTACAATGTAACTATTAGTTATATTGTAGCTAGCTTAGGGTTTATTTATAGGTAAGTATTTAGTTTTAAATAGGAATAATTTAGGTGATAATTGTAGGTTTTTTTTATATTTATTTTAATTAAATTTAAGTTAGGGGGTGTTAGGGTTAGGGTTAGACATAGGTTTAGGGGTTAATAACTTTAATATAGTGGCGTCGACGTTGGGGCAGCAGATTAGGGGTTAATAAATGTAGGTAGGTGGCAGCGATGTTAGGGACAGTAGATTAGGGGTTAATAATATTTAACTAATGTTTGCAAGGCGGGAGTACGGTGGTTTAGGGGTTAATATGTTTATTCTAGTGGTGGCGATGTCCAGAGCAGTAGATTAGGGGTTAATCATTTTATTGTATTATTTGCGATGCGGGAGGGCCTCGGTTTAGGGGTTAAAAGGTAGTTTATGGGTGTTAGTGTACTTTTTAGCACTTTAATTATGAGTTTTATGCTACGGCGTTGTAGTGTAAAACTCATAACTACTGACTTTAGAATGCGTTATGAATCTTGACGGTATAGGCTGTACCGCTCACTTTTTGGCCTCCCAGGACAAGCTTGTAATACCAGCGCTATGGAAGTCCCATTGAAAATAGACTATATGCAAATTGCGTAAGTTGATTTGAGGTAAGGCCAAAAAAGTGTGCGGGACAGCTGTACCTACAAGACTCGTAATAGCAGCGGTAGTAAAAAAGCACCATTATGAGCCTTAACGCTGCTTTTTTACTCATAACGCAAGACTCGTAATCTAGCTGTTTGTTTCTAGTAGAAACAGCACTCTAAAACCATACTTTATAATCCACTATAGGTACTGTACATTTAATTATATACAAGGTAATATTTAGGCCTAAACGTAAATGGTAATCAAACTTATGTTAACATAAGACAAAGGAAATGTATATAATCAACTGAAGCAAGGTAAATCTGGTGTTTATATGTATAGGTAGGTGCCTGTGTTATCCCCAATACTTAAAGGGACAGTCAACACTTAAATTGTTATTATTTAAAAGTCAGATAACACCTTTTCTACCCATCCCCCAGATTTGTACAACCAACGTTGTTATATTAATATACTTTATAACATTCAAACCTCTAAATTTCTGCTTGTTTCTAAGCCACTACAGACAGCCTCTTAACACATGCTTTTTTTATTAGGTTTTCACAACAAGAGGCTGCTAGTTCATGTGGGCCATATAGACATCATTGTTTTCACGCCCGTGGGTTCTGCCCAACACAACTAAAATGCAAGTGAATAGATAATAAATAAAGTCATGTGATCAGGGGGCTGTCAAAAGAGGCTTAGATACAAGGTAATCCCAGAGGTTAAAAGTATATTAATATAACCGTGTTGCCTGCGCAAAACTGGGGAACGGGTAATAAAGGGATTATCTATCTTTATGAACAATACATTTTTTTTAAATGACTGTCCCTTTAACGGAATACTTAGATGACCAAACCATTTGGCACTGTATAAACCATGGACTAACCAACCAGGCAAAATGCCATCTCTCTCCAGTGCAATATCCTATACCAATAGCACTGCATTAGCCCCTGGGACACCCTGCAAAATTTGCTATGACAAAGCCCTCTAAAGCATTATCCTATTCCTATTCAATTTGCTGCCCAAATCAACCCCACCATGTATGATACCTCTAACTATACATAATATTTCCCCTGTGGGACACATTGACATCAATGGTATCTACTAGTATATAAAAGGTTCTACCCTTTGAAACCCCCTAAAGACATGCACCCCCTGGTGCCAGGGCAGTGCCTGGACTTACCCCCTATCACACATAGCACCCCTGAGCATTAATAATTTCTATAAATGATAAGCCTAGCTTCTATAGCACCTTGTAGAAGCCAAAATGCCCCCGACACACACACATTAGCTTCATAAAGAACCAACTGCAACACCTGCCAAAGCAAGGAACTCACAAAAGTAAATTTTTCTCTACTTCCATACATTTTCTGAATGCTCCTCTAAATCATGATTGAATGACTGCCATGTGAAGATTTAGCATCTCCTTTATAATGTAAATAAAAAATGGCTTAAAGAGGCAATCTAGTCAAAATTAAACTTTCATGGTTCAGATAGTGCATCACATGGACAAATATTGTTGGAAACAATTTGTGAGATATGAGATGTGATGGTTGAACTCACATGAGATAAGACACCCCTAGTGGTGTAGATGGAATGATCTGGAGTCAAAGCAGTCACCCAGAAGACTGACCTCCGGTGGATGTGTTGTGGAGAAACGCATTGCATATCTGGGGGTACGGACTGTGTATACCCACCAGTTTTTAACACTGTATTGTTTGAATTTTATATGGTTTTAATAAATCAGTTTTTAAACTACAACAGTGTTTACAAGCCCTAATTGCCAGGTGCACATATGTGTTGGGCCTACTGTTTGGTTCATCACTGAGTGTGTTTGAGATGTCCCTGGATTACGTGCAGCTATCGGGAGGAGGTGAGCTGACACCTTTATACTGCCAGCGGGTGTCTACTAGCACATAAGGGTGCTCTATGGAAATCATCTCAGGGGTAATCTCTCTCGCCTGAAGAGCTGTCTCACAGAGCTGCATTCTCTCGCTCATCGTGGTCTGTCCTACTCTCCACAGCCAGGCAGTCTGGTTCTCGCCATGTTGGATGCTCTACAACAGAACGAGCAACTGTCTCATCACAGCACACAGGGGAGCGCTCTTCATGCCTGTGCCATCGAGACTACCACACATCCACCGGAGGTCAGTCTTCTGGGTGACTGCTTTGACTCCAGATCATTCCATCTACACCACTAGGGGTGTCTTATCTCATGTGAGTGCAACCATCACATCTCATATCTCACAAATTGTTTCCAACAATATTGGGCCATGTGGCGCTTCTGTCTTCTTCTTTCCACTACAGATTACTGATCCTGGGTTGCAGCCTTGATCCTCTACAGATAGCTGCCTTTAATGTGCCTACTTATTCATCTTATCTGATTATTTATAAGCCACTAAAAGGACTTTTGTTCTCTGCCATTGTTATCAACTGTATAATATGTGTAATATTGTTCTCACTGACACACTATTGATACATTGTTGTTAATCCTCTTTTAGTATTTTTTTGTCACTTCCCATTATATATATTTTGTATTTTTCTCATCACTGTGTGTTTAGACATTCTATTGTTATCAATACCCACTTAATTAGTGACCCACTGCCAAAATTGCTAACTAGCTTACCTACTAAGGGCGCCCCCTATCACTTTTCAGTATCTCTAGGTATTCTTTATCGAAAGCTAAACTTAGGTAGGCTCATATGCTAATTTCTAAGCCCTTGGCTCTTATCTCAGTGCATTTTTACAGTTTATTACAGCCAGACAGAGCTAGTTCATGTGTGCCATATAGATAACACTGTGCTCACTCCTGCGGAGTTACCCAGGAGGCATCACTGACTAGCTAAAATGCATGTCTGTCAACAGAACTGAAATAAGAGGGCAGTCTGCAGAGGCTTAGCTAAAAGGTAATCACAGAGGTAAAAACTATATTAATATAACACGTATAACGTGTTGGTTACGCAAAACTGGGGAATGGGTAATGAAGGGATTATATTTTTAAACAATACAAATTCTGGAGTAGACTGTCCCTTTAACAGTTATAATTAATTATTATAATTTCTTATGTTATTGAGTTTTTATAGATCTCTGATATACCCATAATGCAAACCATTTTCAAGAGGAATGGCAGCATTTTTTTTTTTTTTTTAAAGATCAGGGGGTTAGCATTCAATACGTTATACTAACAACACAAATTTGAGTTCCATCAATTGGTAACCAAAGCAACAGAAGTGTAGCTACACAGTTGCAGCTCCTTTGAGAAATACTAGGTCAATACTAGGTCATTAGGAGAACTTACAGGATTTCTGAAATAAAATAGCCTTGTAGTTCTGATGTCTGTATCTTCACACTAGCAATCTCTAAAATAAAATGAGCTTTGTGTAACACAATGTTAAAGCTATTTATGCCTGGGGAAATGGCTAATATGTAGCTAAGATAAACGTAGCTTAAAGGGATTTGAAACCCAAAATTGTATTTTGTGACTCAGACAGAGCACAGAATCTTAAAAAAAGTTTCCAATTAACTTATATTATTAAATTTGCTTTGTTTCCATGTTATTCTTTGTTAAAGAGATACCTAGGTAGGTATCTGAAGCACTACATGGTAGGAAATAGTGCTGCTATCTCATGTACTTGCAAACAGAAAACATTCTGACAAAACTGCTGTCATATAGTGCTACAGACACGTGCACACTCCTGAGTTTACATGCCTGCTTTAAAACAAAAGATACCAAGAGAACAAAGAACATTTGATAATAGAAGTAAATTAAAAAGTTGTTTAAAGGGATATTAAACACTTTAGGCCAGGTTACAAGTGGAGCACTAATTCACGCTTCCACTCGAGTGGTAACTGTGCTAGAATTTTGTCTTTTTGCGCTCCTCGGGTTGCACTCATATTTTCATGAAAATATGAATATTTCACATTCCAATGTTCTTCACATACAAGCATATGTTCTATTTATTCATAAATACATATTTCTACATATATCTGATGGTATTTTGGTGCAATATCTATCTATCTATCTATCTATATATATATATATATATATATATATATACAGTATATATATATATACATATATATATATATATATATATATATATATATATATATATATTCGCATATAGGTATAGATAAATACAGATATATATATAAAGGAATATCTATTTAAAAATACTTAGAACATATTCTGCTATGTGCAGAACATTGGAATGTGAAATATTTACAGTAATACAGAGTATAACACTTTATAACATTTTGTTAAAAATGAATATTGCATAAATATGCTTTTACATCTACTTAACTGCAAAGGACTCGAAAACACTTATATGTCTATATATGTATACATATGTATTTATGTGTTTATATGTGTCTGTAAATACATATATACTCATATAAATACATAAATACATATATATATATATATATATATATATATATATATATATATATATATATATATATAGATATGCTGTATATATACACACACATACATATATATCTTTAGAGATGTATACATATGTATTTCTGTTTATATGTGTCTGTAAATACATATATACTCATATAAATACATATATATATATATATATATATATATATATATATATATATATAGATAGATAGATAGATAGATAGATAGATAGATATAGATATATATAGATATGCTGTATATATACACACACATACATATATATCTTTAGAGATGTATACATATGTATTTCTGTTTATATGTGTCTGTAAATACATATATACTCATATAAATACATAAATACATATATATATATATATATATATATATATATATATATATAGATATAGATATATATAGATATGCTGTATATATATACACACACACACATATATATCTTTAGAGATGTATACATATGTATTTATGTGTTTATATGTGTCTGTAAATACATATATACTCATATAAATACATAAATACATATATACACATATATAGATAGATATATATAGATATATATATACACACACACATATATATATCTTTAGAGATGTATATGTATGTATGTCTATGTGAAAGCCTTTTGCCTGCCTGAGACCTCATATCTTTGAGCCTTTATAACTTTTTTTTGGCAGTATTTTTTTAATAATTGTTATTAGATGGTGTTACTATGAGTGTAACTGTACTTTGTAATGTATTTTTGATGTGTTTTGTGATACTTTTTTGTTTTGCGGAATGGTTAACCAAAGCTCTGAGGACGCAGTAACCATTCTAGCATAAATCACAATTCCACTGAAACAATTGCGTTTACTTTCGACTCGTAATACCAGCGGTAAACCCAATGAGTGAAAAACACCTGTGATAAACTCCTTATCGCTCACAGGCAAACATTTGTGCTCCACTCATAATCTGGCCCTAAATAAAGCTAGATAGAATAATGCATTAAAAAAAAAGATTAGTCTGAGAATAACACATAGTTAAAGTTTTGTTAGTTGTTTAAATATTGATAAAATAGGTGTAAAACTTTTACTTTTTATAAAGCAATAAGCGCTTCCATGTCGCAATGTAGGTTTCTTTTTCTGCTATAGCCAATTAGGTAAAGTTTTTAATAGGTTACTAGAGCGTGCAGCCAATGGCCGTGGGGAATATAACAGTGTTCTGCACTTTCATTTCTAACAGGAACTGAAAAGTTCACAATTTCAGAATGGAATTACATGAAAAGTATATTGCAGAGTTTTATATATATATATATATACAGTTTATCATTTTATATTATCATCTCAAAGTGTTTAATGTCCCTTTAAAATTGCATGCCCTGCCTGAATAATGCAAGAAAGATGTTGGGTTTCATGTCCCTTTAAATTAATATGTTTTATTATTTGACTATGTTACTTCTTAGTGTTACTCATTTGGTTAGGACAAACATCTATTTCATGGCATCTCCATTATAACGACTTGCTGAGGATCCTACACATAGGGGAACATTTGTCAAAATTCGGCTGGAAAAGGTTCACAGGTGGATTTGAGGCAAATGCTTGTGCAGTGCCTCCTGTCACACAACCAATCTTGAAACAGCTGAACTTTTCAGCCCTGCATAATGTAACTCTGCCACCAATGAGATGGCACAGAGATTAAGAAGATGTCGTTTTACCAATGCAGCTACTGATCTTGTGGCTAACAGGCTTGCTCATGCACTGCAAAGGCTCCTTGCAGCTTGGTAAATGGAGCCCACAATATGCACATTAAAGGAATAAGAAAATCAAAATGAAACCTGCAATATTCAGATAGAGCTTGTCATTTTAAGTCACTTTTAAATTCACTTTTCAAATGTGTTTCATTCTCTTGGTATACCTTGTTGAAAAAGAATACGCACATATCCTTAAAGGAACAGTCAAGTCCAAAATAAACTTTCATGATTCAAATAGGGCATGTAATTTTAAACAACTTTCCATGTTACTTTCATCACCAATTTTGCTTTGTTCTCTTGGTATTCTTAGTTGAAAGCTAAACATAGGTAGGCTCACGTGCTAATTTCTAAGACCTTGAAGGTCGCCTCTTATGTGAATGTATTTTGACAGTTTTTCAGCACTAGAGGGCATTATTTCATGAGAGTCATATAGATAACATTGAGCTCACGCACGTGAAGTTACCTAGTAAGCACTGATTGGCTAAAATGCAAGTCTGTCAAAAAGAACTGAAATAAGGGGGCAGTTTGCAGAGGCTTAGATACAAGGTAATCACAGAGGTAAAAGGTGTATTATTTAACTGTATTGGTTATGCAAAACTGGGAAATGGGTAATAAAGGGATTATCTATCTTTTTAAACAACAAAAATTCCTTTAAAGGGACACTGAACCCAAATGTTTTCTTTCGTGATTTAGATAGAGCATGACATTTTAAGCAACTTTCTAATTTACTCCTATTATGAAATTTTCTTCATTCTCTTGGTATCTTTATTTGAAATGCAAGAATGTAAGTTTAGATGCCAGCCCATTTTTGGTGAACAACCTGGGTTGTCCTTGCTGATTGGTGGATAAATTTATCCACCAATAAAAAAAGTGCTATCCAGAGTTCTGAACCCCCAAAAAAGCTTAGATGCCTTCTTTTTCAAATAAAGATAGCAAGAGAATGAATAAAAATTGCTAATAGGAGTAAATTAGAAAGTTGCTTAAAATGGCATTCTCTATCTGAATCACAAAAGAAAAATTTTGGGTTCAGTGTCCCTTTCACAAGTGGAAGCTAGCTGCTGATTGGTGCCTGCACACACTTGTCTCTTGTGATTGGCTAACTAGATGCGTTCAGCTAGATGCCAGTAGTGCAATGCTGTTTCTTCAGCAAACAATTACAATAGAATGAAGCAAATTTGATAATAGAAATAAATTGAAAAGTTGTTTAAAAGTGTATGTTCTATCCGTAGCATGAAATACATTTTTGGGGTTTCCTGACCCTTTAATTAAAACTAGCAAAGAAAATGAAATAGCATCAGTGGCAGTAATTAAACTATTAGAAAAGGAGTAATAAAGATGTATGCATCATACTGTACTGCATCATGCATCATACTAAAAGTTTCAACTTAATGGACTGTGATTGTCCTGTCTTGCTAAAAACTCCTATGTGTATTGTTTGAAGCTTCTGTATTTGTAATTCAATGTACACTTCCCAGTTTGTGATTATTCTAAATCAAAAGATTGTCTGAGAAGATCTGTAATTACTTTTAATATGTAATGTCTGGGAAGGCAAATCAAGGCATGCCTGAGATTAACTGCAAATACGTTTGTTATCCATCTGCTTGCTGTGTTATGATCTATCTAGCTCTTCAGTGACTTAAAGTACTTAAAATAGTAATGGAATTAAAAAAAAGTTATCTTATTTTTCTTTTCTATTTCTTTTATATATTTCTAAAGGGGTCTTTTCCAATCTAGTTGATTGTATTTTTTTTGTTTACAACACCATAACAATCACAATGCAAGTGATACCATCATTCTCGTATCTGAAAAACATCAGATCGGATATCGGAATTGTTCTCATATGATTCATGGACAGCACTGACTGCAATCACAAAACACCTGACCAAAAGCTATCAACTAAATGTCGACAATAAAATGAACACATGATCTCTGCATGCTCGGACCGGAAAAACAAAATGGCACTGCCCATGCCAACAATAGCAAAGGCCCTTTTTGATGACTATCAAATTACGCTAAATAAAAAATGTTATTTAACACGTCTTCACAATCAAGTAAATTCAAATACATGAAGGAAACATATCAGCTATTGAGGTATACATAGAGAGAATGTAGAGACTATACATTTGTGTTTGTTTTAGGACAAATGCTATACTCTAATTAACCATTTTTTTGCTGATTTTTAATTAATACAAAATAAGATCAAGAAAAGGTCCCTTTAACTGACCAATGAACGGACAAGTGCATGTTGATAGGTTCATGAGGTTAAAATTGTTTCTATAAAGACAGGAAAGATTTCTGTGGCAAAATCATTTGCATCTAATGATGCAGACACCCAACCAACAGACATAGGAAGTGTCAATGCCATTAACAGAATATTGCAAGCAAAATGGTGGCACTGATATGAAATGTAGAGGTAACTGTGGCAGTAACCAGAAATGCTGACCTTTATTGTTCACTATCACCTCATAGCCACCTGAGTATATGATCTCTCATTTGAAGAAGCCCTATACTCTTTCAAAAGAAGGATCACTTATTCAATTGCAGTACATACTTTAGGGACTAGCACATATTATATATGTGCCAATCCATTGCTATCTACAAGGGCATAGAAAATGTACTATTATTCAAGATGATCACTTGCTAGGGGGAGGAGCTTCCACAAATTAGAAGACATTTGTCACTCTAGGTCCAGCAGGGGGAAAAATCCATTAGCGAGCCCCTCACCATCAGCCAAAACTACACTTTATATGATTGCTATGTTTACCATTGACAACATCCAGAGAATTCTTTGAACCACAAACAATAAGAAAGTGCCTCTATTTCTCTATTTCTACTGTTACTATGTGCTCCTGCTGGAGCCAGGAAATGAAAGGGACGTTATACGCTAGCTTTTTTTCTTTGCATAAATATTTTGTAGATTATCCATTTATATAGCCCATCTGGGGGTGTTTTTGTAAAAATGTATAGTTTTAATTATTTTTAAATAACATTGTGCTGATTTTTAGACTCCTAACCAAACCCCAACATTTTAGATGTATACTGTTGTATATAATGGGGCCCATTTATCAAGCTCCGTACGGAGCTTGTGGGGCCATGCTTCTGGCGAGTCTTCAGACTCACCAGAAACACAAGTTATGAAGCAGCAGTCTAAAGACCGCAGCTCCCTAACCCTGTCCACCTGCTCTGAGCAGGCAGACAGACATCACCGCAATTCAACCCAATCGAGTACGATCGGGTTGATTGACACCCCCTGCTGACGGCTGATTGGCCACGAGTCTGCAGGGGGCGGCGTTGCACCAGCAACTCTTGTGAGCTGCTGGTGCAATGCTGAATACGGAGAACGTATTGCTCTCCGTATTCAGCGAGGTCTGGCGGACCTGATCCGCACTGTCGGATCAGGTCCGCCAGACCTTGATAAATAGATACCAATGGGTCTTTTCATATGCAGTGATTTGAAGGGGGGAGGTGGGTGATTCTGCTCTCAGCCCCTTTCAGTGGGTCCCAGCCTAACCTCATCAACAGTACTAAATTGGGAGTTTCTAAGTAAGTTTTTTTTAAAAATTTATATTGGATTTTGATATCAGTATCTGTGCATATTAATCTTTATAGTAATGTATATTACATGAAGTTAAATGGAAATGTGTGTATACTGTCTCTTTAAGTCTTTTTTTATTGCATCAACACAACAACATGCTGCCATCCATCACAGTCTACTTTGCAGAAGACAAAGTAGTTTCATCCTTTGCATTTAAGGAGTTAAATCCTCTTTTTCTCCATTTACATATTTCCTTGTCCTTAGTAGAGTATGGGACTGACAGACTGACTTGCAAATGTATGGTTGTTGATATTTTTTGAGAATTGGGGGTAGTAGAATAATGATTGGAACGCTTAGCAGCATCTTCTAGACCTGTAACTGCATATGCTCTGTGTTTTGTGATTTACTATAAGTCTGTGTGTTGTCTATCTCCATATACCTATGTAGTGTTTTTGTACACAGTATGTGGCAGTGTTACATTTTTGGAAGCTGAATCACACAAGAGCCATTAGCCAATTTAGGAGTTAGGACAGAGCTTGAAACATATTTTCCACAAGAAACCATATCAACGCTTGATAAGAAAACCAGCCATATTAGTGTATAAAATGATCTATTCCTTTTTTAAGATAGTGTGTTGGCAGAACTTAAAAGACTAAATGACATTTCATTGAATGCCACATAACAGAAACATTAGCTTTTTTTAAACTTCCATGTAGATTATTAAGATCATTATTAAATAGATCACACAATTGTATGAGACAAACTTTAAGCTATTAATACTGGTCTGACTTCAGCACCAGTCAATATTGTGCACCTAAATCTACTCACTTGTAAATTTCCTTAAAAGGGCATAGAAAGCTTTTTTGCTTTGTTGCATATATAAAAAAAAACAATGATTAAAGGGAAATAAAACATCTCGACAAGACTGTTTGTGTAGTATTAAATCAAATTAACATACCGTCAAAGTGTGATCATTTTCAAAATGAATTAACATCTTGTTTGCTGGTTTTCAATGGCGAACTTCTCCCCAGCATTTATAGGAGCCAATCCATACTTGCTTATGGAGCAGACAAAGCTACTGTCATTTTGTTAGCAAAACGTGCACTGTTTTGCAATATGCTATCTTATCACCTCTACTGAAGTCAAACAGGGGCAGATATGTATCAGGGTTAGGCTTGTAAGGCTTGCAGTGTTCACTTCTAATTCTCAGAAATTAGAAAACCTGCATTTTTAATAATTAAATTAAAGGAGCAAAATAAATAAAGATATATATATATATAGTGCATTGTTTTTACTACAAACATCATATTATTTTACAATTTCATGTCCTTTTAAAATTTAATAAAAGGGTGTTCCTATGATGACTAAACGTCATTTTTCATATTTGGGGAAGCTTCTCCCTGTCGACCAATACAGATGTGGGAGTTATCTTTAGCATACTATTGTACATTTATCCGTTGCATTTGCACTGTGCTGTTTTTGCTTACGTACTACTGGAAAATTAAAATCTGATAATATATAACCACAATACGGATAGACATTCCAGTTTATAAAAAGGTGAACAGAGGACTGATCAGATAAATCTACTTTTAGATTGTGGGAAAATCATTCCTATATTTTATACTCCCATTTTTCTACTAAAATGTAACCTTCCTTATGCAATGCTAATTTTGCATTTGTAAAAAATGTTAGCTCTTATAATATTTGCTTTGATGTCTAGCTTTGGATTTGTGATTAAGTAGGGTATGTGGTTTTGTTATGGGCATTTTGGATATTACTCATATTTATCATTTTGAATGAAGAAAGTTGCTTTCAAGCACTGCTTGTGCATGCCAGGACACTGACTATAGAATTGTCATACAGTCCTTCATACCTCCCAAATTTAAAGTGATACAGCTAGATTACGAGTTTTCAACACTATAGGGAAATTAACGACTGCCACAAAAGCGACGTTATTTAACCACCCTATAGCGCTGCTATTACAGGTTTACAAAAAGCAGGCTTGTGCGGGCGATATGGTGGCATTGAGCTTTATACCGCACCGAAATACAAGCGCTGCTTTGATGTGCTCATGCACGATTTCCCCATAGACATCAATGGGGAGAGCCGGCAAAAAAGAAGTTTAACACCTGCAATCGCGGAAACAAAAGCTCTGTAATGCAGCTCCATTGATGTCTATGGGGAAAGAAAAATGTACATTTATACCTAAGACCCTAACATAAAAACCATGTCTAAACACCACTAATCTGCTGCCCCCAACATCACTGCATCCTACATAATGTTATTAATCCCTAATCTGCCGCCCTTAACACCTAAATAAAACTATTAACCCCTAATCTGCCGGTCCCGATATCGCCACCACCTAAATTACAGTTATTCACCCTTAATCTGCCGCCCCCAATGTCGCTGCCACTGTACTAAAGTTATTAACCCCTAAACCTCTGGCCTCCAACATCACTAACACTAAATAAATATATTAACCCCTAAACCTAACCCTAACGTAACCCTAACTCCAACACCCCCTAACTTAAATATAATTAAAATAAATATAAATAAACCTTACAATTATTAACTAAATAATTCCTATTTAAAACTAAATACATACTTACCTGTAAAATAAAACCTAAGCTAGCTACAATATAATAATAGTTATATTGTAGCTATCTTAGGTTTTATTTTTATTTCACAGGTAAGTTTGTATTTATTTTAACTAGGTAGACTAGTTAGTAAATAGTTATTAACTATTTACTAGCTACCTAGTTAAAATAAATACAAACTTACCTGTAAAATTAAACCTAACCTGCCTTACACTAAAAACTAACATTACAATAAAATAAAATAAATTAAATTATTAAAATACAAATTTCTAAATTACAAATAAAAATAAACACTAAATTACAAAAAAAGATGAAATGATCAAAAATAAAAAAGAATTACACCTAATCTAATAGCCCTATCAAAATAAAAAAGCCCCCCAAATGAAATCAGCTCTTTTACCTGTAATAAAAAATACAAACACCGCCCAACAGTAAAACCCACCACCTAACCAACCAACCCTCCCAAATAAAAACCTATCTAAATAAACCTAAGCTAACCATTGCCCTGAAAAGGGCATTTGGATGAGCATTGCCCTTAAAAGGCCATTTAGCTCTTTTACATTGCCCAAACCCTAAGCTTAAAAAAAAAAAAAAACCTTAAAAAAACCTAACACTAAGCCCTGACAATCCACTTACAGTTATTTAAGTCTGGACATCCATCCTCATCCAGTCGGCGAAGTCATCATCCAGGCGGCAAGAAGTCTTCATCCGGGTGGCCTCTTACATCTTCATCCAGCCGGCGAAGTCCTCATCCAGACGGGAAAAAGTATTCATCCAGACGGCATCTTCTATCTTCATCCAGACGGCATCTTCTATCTTCATCCATCCGGGGCGGAGCGGTTCCATCTTCAAAACATCCAGCGCGGAGCATCCTCTTCTTCCGATTGTTGCTGGAAAATGAAGTTCACTTTAAGTGACGTCATCCAAGATGGCGTTCCTTACATTCCTATTGGCTGAAAGATATCTATCAGCCAATAGGATTAAAGTGGAAAAATTCTATTGGCTGTTGCAATCAGCCAATAGGGCTGAGCTTTCATCCTATTGGCTGATCCAATCAGCCAATAGGATTGAGCTCTCATTCTATTGACTGATTGGAACAGCTAATAGGATGAAAGCTCAAGTCTGTTTAAAGGGATAGGGAGATCCTCTAGTAATGGGCAGTAACACTTCTTACAATATACTAAATGCAAGCCTGTCAGTGGTCCTGATGTGTGATCACCCTGCACTGTGTTTCTGGTGAACTGCACTGTGTTCTGGTGAACTGCTTGGGCAATGCCGCCCCCTGCAGATTCTTGGCCAATCAGCCGCTAGCAGGCGGTGTCAATGAACCCAATCATATCTGAAGGCTTGCACAGAATCAGGGGCCATTCGGCCCTTGATAAATCGGCCCCATGGTGCTTATATTTCTGCGTGGCTTTCTCTGGGGTTATTTATTTTTTCCCTCAGCACAAATAGGACTATTGCCCCTTAATTGGGCGAGACTCTGTGACAGAGGAGGAGTCTCAGGCCCAAAGGCAACAATTCAACCCTTCATTGGTTTTAATTTGCTTTCCTTAACCAAAGTGTATAGATTATATGCATATAAATACAGTATGTGTGTGTTTATATGGAAGTATGTGTATAAAACAATATTAATTGTGAGGGCGGTGGAAGTCTTGGTGAGTTCCCACACTTTTTTTTATAGCACTTGATCCCTGACTGAACATCTCCATATATATAATTGTTTGAGGAATCTAAACACACACACACACGGAACGTTAACTAAAATCAGCAAATTATGTGCACATGATAACTGAGTGTAAAAGGAACTAGCAGGTTGGAAGAATGCCTAATTTGCAGAAAGAATTTCAGTGGAATGATTCCTTCGCTGCTTCTGATACATAAACACCCTAGAGATCTTTCCGAAATCAAAATCAATTTTTTGATGTTTAACCTTAGATGAAAAGGAGGTATCACATTAAGAGAGGCTTAAATCCCAAGCTGGCATTTCAAACGGATCTGTTATGTGATAACATATTTTTATTTTCTAACCAGCTAACAATACAAACACACTGTTACTTTCATGTTTACTACAATTAAATGGACTGTAAGGTACAGCTGACCTTTAAAAACAGTGTACAAAAATGTGAATCATAGAGAAATGTCACCACCAGCAATTTATTTTTTTACCAAAACACAATTTTAGATACTGTTCAAAATATATATCCATAAAACAGGCAGAGCTATAAATGCAGGTCCAATAATGTATTTTTTATGTTAAAAATACAGTAAAAATAACATGTAGAATGAGAGCTACAATTACTATTGTCTATAGAATACAGAATATTGGTAAAGTAAAAATAATATTCATTTCCCAGCAAACATACTTGCCCAGTTAAAGGGACATTAAACCCAAATGTTTTCTTTCATGATTCAGATAGAGAATACTATTTTAAACAATATTCCAATTTACTTGTATAATCTAATTTGCTTAATTCTTTAAATATCATTTGTTGAAGAAACAGCAGTGCACATGGGTGAGCCAATCGCACGATGCATCTATGTGCAGCCTCCAATCAGCAGCTTCGGAGATATGCTTTTAAGCAAAGCATATCAAGAGCATGAAGCAAATTAGATAATAGAAGTAAATTAGAAAGTTGTTTAAAATTGCAGGCTCTTACTACATCAAGTAATAATACATTTTGGTTTCATGTCCCTTTAATAGACTTAAAATCTCTCCAAACTCCAGTGTTCCTGCTTAGTCCAGCCAGGCATTAATCAGGACTTTGGGGAGAATCTTAAAGGGATACTCAAGCCAAAATTTAAACTTTCATGATTCAGATAGTGCATGCATTTTTAACCTTTTAATGCCGTTATGGCGTTCTATTCCGTCCTAACCGTGCCAGGCTTTAGCACCGTTAGGACAGAATAGAACGTCCTAGCCATTTGACTGTTCCAGGATGCGATCGCAGTCTGGAGGGCGTGCCTAGCGTCATAGGGACGCCCCCCTGATCCGATCCCAACATTGTTCGGATGTAGACAAATGTACCCTGTCATAAAAGGGTTAAACATCTTTCCAATTTACTTCCATTAACAAAATGTGCACAGTCTTTTTAAATTTACATTTTTGAGTCACCAGCTTCTAATGAGCATGTGCAATAATTCACAGCATATACATATATGCATTCGTGATTGGCTGATGGTTGTCACATTATACAGAGGGAGTGGAAATAGACATAACTGAAATTTGTCAGAACAAAATCTACTACTCATTTGAAGTTCAGGCTAAGTGCTATTGCATTGTCTTGTTACTATGCATCTGTTCATTATGCAAATGTATGTGTTTACTGGTCCTTTAAGTCTCTTAATTGGGCAAGTATTTTTGCTTTTAGTTTGTGCTGGTAGTGGTAGATCCCTAGGATTGCCAATATTATGGTAATCCTAGGGACAATAGTAATTTTATGTCTCATATAATATGCTTTTATTGTATTTTTAAACATAAATAAATAGATTTTTGGATCTATATTTGTAGTGATTTATTCTTTTTCACATGTACATTGTAATACAGTTACCTAGGTAATTATGTTTGTTTTAAGATACCAGCTATAAATCACTTTTAAGTACAGTATGTAAGTACACTGCTTCATATTTGCTGTACTATTCAAAATATGTTATTTCAATCATTGTATATGGTAAAGTGAGGAGAGAGAAATGTATTAATACCTAGTTGTGGCAACACAATGTAAGCCGTGTTTCCACTGTTGGTCTTAAAGGGACATTGTACACTGATGTTGATGTTCAGACATATGCAGGGGAGGGGGGGTCTGCTCTTTTTGCTTTCCAGACCATTTCAGTGGGTGTCCCAGCCTAACCTTTTCAACAGTGCTAAACTGGGAGCTTCTAAGTAATTTTTTAAAAGGTTTTATATTGAATTTTTATATCAGTATCTGAACATCTTATTATTTATAGTACTGTCTATTACATGCAGTTATATGAAAATTGGTGTATACTGTCCTTATAAAGTGACAGGCACCATACTAAGACTATTTAGTTATATGCAGAAAAAAAGAACTTTGCAATATACTTTTATTATTTATTTTTTCCCCTTTCATGCAGTTTAGCTCTGAAAATTAAATGTTTTAATGTGGATGCAATTTTTTTTTAAATGTTTTGACTGCATGTTGTTCTATAGCAAGACAACAAAGATGTATTTTCATTACAAGGTGCTTACTGTCCCTTTATCTTAGAGAGGCAAAGTATTAAAGAGATATGAAAGCCAACAATTTCCCTTTATAATTCAGACAGACCATAAAAACATTTCCAATTTACTTCTAGTATCAAATTTGCTTTGTTCCCATGGAATTCTTTGTTGAAGAGATACTTAGGTAAGTGACTGGAGCGCTGCATGGCAGGAAATAGTGCTGCCATCTAGTGCTCTTGCAAATTCATAACATTCTTGCAAAACTGCTGCCTTATAGTACTCTAGACACATGCATGTTCCTAAGCTTACATACCTGCTTTTCAACAAAAGATACCAAGAGAGCAAATGAATCATAATATAAGTAAAAATGTGTTACATACTCTAGCTCAGGGTTTTTCAAACCTGTCCTCAGGCCTCCCTAACATACCAGATTTTCAGAATTACCTTGGGTGAGAGCAGGTTAATAACCATGTTTACTAATCAGCTGATTATTTCATCTGTTCTGCAGATCAGATATCCTGAAAATCTGGCCTGTTAGGGAGGTCTGAGGGCAGGTTTACAAACCCTGATCTAGCCTAATCACGAAATAAAATGTTGTGTTTCATGTCCCTTTAAATCATTAGGCTGATATAAAGTGTTTCAGTATGGTGTTTTTCAATATGCACATGCATTCATAATTATTTTTCAGATATGTACTAATTAAAGGGACAGTAAAGTCAAAATTAAACTTTCAGGAGTCAGACAGGACATGCACTTTAACCACTTTCCATTTTATTTCTATTTTTTTTTTTTTTTTTTGCTTTATTCTCTTGTATACTTTGCTGAAAACCATGCCTAGGTAGGCTCAGGAGCAGCAATGCACTACTGGGAGTTAGCTGTTGATTGGTGGCTGCACACACGTCTCTTGTCATTGGCTCACCTGATGTGTTCAGTTTGCTCCCAGTAGTGTATAGCTGTTTCTTCAACAAAGAAAACCAAGAGAATGTTACAACATAATAGCTCCCATTGTTTTATAAACACTAAAGCTTTACTCCTATTTTGTCAATATTTAAACACCTAGTAAAACGTATGTTAGAAAATACATCTACATGGCATGCTTAGACTAATATTTTCTTTGAATGTATCACTTTATATAGCATTTATTTAGTGTTTAATGTCCCTTTAAAGGGACAGAAAACCAAATGTTTTCTTTCATGATTCAGATAAAGCATACCATTTTAAACAACTTTCCAATTTACTTCTATTATCTAATTCACTTCATTATTTAGGAATTCTTTGCTGAAAAGCATAGTCAGGTAGGCCCAGCACCTGGGTATATTTGCTGATTGGTGGCTGCCCATATAAAATTGTATCCTCTATCAGAATCATAAAATAAATAATGTGGGTTTCCTGTCCCTTTAATATAAGGTTATAGGTTATGCAAAACTGGGGAATGGGTAATAAAGGGATTCTATATCTTTTTAAACAACAAACCTTTTCAAGTAGACTGTCCCTTTAATGTGCTATTTTTATTGTCAGTAATTCTAACGGCAAGCTGAAAACAACACCGCCATTAGAATCAAAGCTATACAATTTTGTGTTTACTGCAAACTTACAACAGAATCAAAGTCAGTACATGGGGGTAGATTTAACAAGCAGCGGATGCTGCAATCCACCCCCGTAGTTTCAGTTTCTGCTGAAACATAAGTTAAGAAGCAGTGGTCATAAGACCACTGCTCCTTAATTCGTCCGCCACCTCTGAGGCAGCGGACAGCAATTAGCCCGATCAGATACGATTGTTTTGATTGACACCCCCTGTTAGTGGCCGATTGGCCGCGAATGTACAGGGGCAGCATTGCACAAGCATTTCACTAGAACTGCTTGTGCCATGTCGGCATTTATCGATGTCGGACGGACATGATCCGCTACAGCAGATCATGTCCATCCGACAAATGATAAATCGGCCCCATAGAGTGAATTCTGTACTATTGTCAAATTATTGAAAGAGAGAAATTCTTATCTCGCATTTGAAAGAGAAGCAAATAAAAATGTAGTATGCTAAAAAATGGTGCATTCTCTGATTACTGACCTGTAGCAGGTTTGACACATACTGGGATTGACAGGGCATTTGCATGCTGGGCCAGTTGCGAGCTGGGGATGGTTGCCTTAGCCTTGCCCAATCACCACCATTATTATTTGTGCATGAGGCAGGGACAGTCATGTCCTGCCTCTCACTGCCATGCTGTGTCCATGAGCCAGGTTAGGGCTTGTCCCGCCCCCTGCCCTCTTTCTGTGAGCCATTTTAGAGTCAGGTCCCGCCCCCCAGGATCAAATTAAAATGTTTCTACTCACAGTGGCTCTGTGGGCTGCTAAATGAGGGTATACTGCATTTTTGTATGGGGAGGAGCACCATACATTACAAAAGTGTACAATAAAATTGATCATTTAAAAATCATAGAAAAATCAAATAATTGAACCATTCACACACAAATACAAAGGGGAAAAAAAGTATTGTTAAGGTAACAAATTTGCTCACCAAAAATCGTATTTTATCAAAAACTTAAAAAATGTATGTTAATTACACAGGAATAAATCATAGTAAATATGACCAGCATAAATCATAACTTAAGTACACTGTATGTGCAAAAACCGAGTAGAAAAAAGTACAAAAGTTATAAGTACAAAATACAAGGCGTAATTGTTGTTTTTTATAAAATGGGCTGAGCATGGGCGTTCCATGGGCGTATATGACATTTTCACTCAAATCCCAGTGTAATTCTATAAACATTTTCAAACTACAGTTCTCACAGTTTTTTGTCACAAATTGAAAGGTGGAGAGTTTTGAAAAATACTAAAAACGCTAATTATTCTAAGGAAAACCTATGCATAGGTAAATGACAGCACATTTAAGGTACAGTGCACTGAAAACAGCATAATATATTTTGTATTAGGCGAACTATTCAAGTTTATAAACAAGCTGGTTCCTCCTTCTGTAGCTCGCCCTCCTTCGCAAACTTCCATCTAGCAGAGAGCTCTCTTATTTTTGTGTATTGGAGACAGCTCGCCACTCGCAGGGACAGACCTTTTTTTATAGAATTCCATGAGGGCTTCCCCTGCAAGTGTTGATGTGGAAAACCATGCATAGACCAGCAAATTTTATAGAATCTGACCCCTAGGGACTGATATATCAAGCTCCGTATGGAGGTTGACACCCCTTGAAGGCTCGCCGGAAACAGAAGTTATGGAGCAGCGGTCTAAAAACCGCTGCTCCATAACTTGTCCGCCTGCTCTGAGGCGGCAGACACAAATCAACCCAATCAAATACAATCAGGTTGCTAGCGGCCAGCAATGATAAATGCCAACAGCATATGCTGTTGGCATTTATCGATGTGCAGCGAACATAATACTCTACTTCATATCATGTCCGCTCGCACTATGTTAAATATACCCCCTAGTGTCTACTTGTTGTCTGTCCTCTAGTATATACTTGCATACAGCCCCCTATATGTTATTAGCTTTTGTCTAGCTATACAATTGTAATTTTGAGTTTACCTGTCTGGGCCCACCCATTTTGTGGCCTCTCCTGGCCTCTCAGTCAGTGGTAGCATTCCTATAGTGGGGGACACTTAGATGTATTGTCATTTGCCCCCTCTGTGTGCTCCTGTGTACACAAGAAGGTTTAAAGTATATGGGAAGTGTATTAATTTACTTTTATTGTGACAGGGTTTCCAAGATGGTTGCACAGAAAAACATTAAGGACTTTCATTTAAAACCTTGTTGGTTTATAAGTACATTTATCGGTATTTAGAGACATAGAAATTCATAATCCCATATTATAAATGTAATCTTAATAAAGTTTAATGCATATGCAAAACATTTATAAAAGTAAAGTTGGGGTATTGATCTCACTAATTTGTGTTAAGGTGCTTATTATTAATCATGTTTTTAACTTTAACTTACTGAGTATGGAGTATAGATGTGAGTAATTTCAGTCTGGCAAAACTAATATTCCAATCAAAAATATTTTGAGCACACAGTAATAATTTGAAAAGTGTTTTGTGGGGATTTATTGTCATTTTAGCTGTGGAGTTTAATAAATGAAAAATGTCCCTCTGAATGTTTAGTTAAAGAGATAGTAAAGTCAAAATTAAACGTTCATGATTCAGGCAGAGCATTCCAATTTACTTCTGTTATCAAATTTGCTTCATTCTATCCTTTGTTGTTTGCAACAGTGTATAACATTACTACAAACATTGTTGCAAATACTGCTTAAAGAGTGCTAAAGATATGCACAATCCCCTGTCCCAACTCTTCAACAAGGGACACCAAAAGAATGAAGGAAAGTTGCTAAAAATGAAGCGCTATCTAAAACATAATAGTTACATTTTAACTTTACTGCCAAGAATTTGGATTGTGATCAGGATTGGAACATTTTAAGTATAGGGCCATTTTTTTTTATCAAAACAATAAGTGCTGCCAATCAACAATGAAAATGGCTGATTGTGATCACATTATCATTGAAAAGGGATACCCTTCAGTGCAGGATCTGGAGTGCGCTCTGATTAAAGTCATTGGCGTTGTCAACAGTCTTCTGATTTGCTCCACCACCCACTGACAAGTACAGAAAAAACTGCTTGTGCTGTGGGGCATTTGATGCAGTGGGTTAGCTTGCAAAGTTTGGGATAAGTTATGCAAAAACCTATCTGCAGTAAAGGAACAATTATTACTCTTTAACACTTATATGAAATAAAATGCTGAACTGTAAAATAACTAAATAAATACAACAACATATACTATTAAAGATGAATGCTGTAGCTACATCTTTCATCTCTTGCACAACTTTACCACAGTGTTAACTAAGCTTATAAAAAATAAACCACTGTATTATTCACCGGACTCACTTATCCACGAGATTTATGTCACGAGACCTTATACTGCATATGAAATAGTGGGTCAATAAATATTTACCATTTAGACATTTAAAGATTTTACATGTTTATAAAAATAAGGTTATGGCTTTTAAAATACTGTTGAATGACATCATGACACCATATTTACACACCTAGTTCTTTATAATTCCTTTCCAAAAACAGTATAAAATATTATTGTTTTTGTTGAAACAAAGCCATGCTCCAGAAGAAAAGGGTCACTTAAAAGTCAAAAATCATAACAGATGGGTTTGAGCCTATTGTTTGCTCTCACATGTGAAGCCCCGTGAGATGGTTCAGACTATGATGAGATGCCAGCATGGTCATTCTGGATGGAATTCTCGTCATTTCTTGCAACAACTTTACTTTTGTTATTGTATCTGTTTCTGATACTTTCTTTATGAAACTGAGATCTGTTTATTAAATCTCTCCCTTTGACAGTTTATGTAAACATCTTTGTCTGTCTTGGCTATGCCCCAGTAGGTCCCACCCCATGGCTCTCTTGGTTTGCATTAATTAATGCATGGTTCACTTCATTCTCGGATACATGGCATCCAAAACTAATAAAGCAATACATTTTCTTTTGCTTTAATAAGTTTGAATTTTAAAACTTTTCAATATTTTTTTTTTATTTTGCATAGCTTGTCAGAAACAATGATTTCTTCACAATATTATTACTCAATGAGGCCTTTATTATCAAATGTCTGTCGGACCTGATCCGACAGTGCAGATCAGGTCTGACAGACATCGCTTAATGCGGAGAGAAATACGCTTTCCGTATTCAGCATTGCACCAGCAGGTCTTGTGAGCTGCTGGTGCAACGCTGGCCCCTGCAGATTCGCGGCCAATCAGCCGCCAGCAGGGGGGTGTCAATCAACCTGATCGTACTCGATCGGGTTTAATTGTGGCGATCTCTGTCCGCCTGCTCAGAGCAGGCGGACAGGGTTATGGAGCAGCGGTCCATTCGGAGCTTGATAAATTAGCCTCAATGTATCATGTTTAGAAAGTTGTATTTAACCCCTTAAGGACCGGGCATTTCAGGCAAAAACTTCACCAAAAGACCAGAGCATTTTTAGCATTTTTGCCATCGCTACATTTAAACAGAAATAGAACCTTTTTTATATTTACCCATCAAAACTATATATTTTTTTAGTAGACAACCCAAAGTATTGATCTGGGCCCATTTTGGTATATTTCATCCCACCATTTCACCACCAAATGCGATCAAATATAAAAATAATTAACTTTTTCACAAACTTTGGGTTTCTCTCTGAAATTATTAACAACCAGCTTGTGCAATCACTTGAAAGTGATGTAGCATAACTGTAAAAAGCTGAGTAGAAAATATCACATGAACATCTCTATGTCAAAAAGAAATATATTTCTCCTCAAAATGTATTCTGCTCAAAAGAGTAAGTGCTCTGTGAACATTTATCCTTCAGCTACTGTCAGCTTCAAGTTGGGGGGGAAAAAAAACATTTCCAGCATCAGCAGTGCTGAAGTCATGCTTTGCATTGCTGGATCTCACAGGGAAATAGTCATATGGAAAACAAAATAATTAGCACACAGAGAAAAAAATAAATCCCCCACAACCTAAGATCATGAGGTCATCATGACTGTGAGTATAGTGATTTTCTCTTGTGATTACTTTAAACATGTCCCCTGTTAATTGTAGGGGAATTTATTGGTGATCCGATAATTCATTTTTGGTTCTGAAAAACAAAGAAAATATGTTAATGTCAGGTCAACAACACTGACAAGTGCTTATCTGGATCCATTATCCTGTATATAATTATCAAACAATAGCTTGTAAATGACCCTAATATTCCCTACATTAAATATCTGTTATCTGAATTACTTAACTGTTTTTATAGGGATAGGCAAGTCAAAATTAAACTTGCATGATTCAGATAGAGTGTGTCATTTTAAGACACTTTTAAATTCACTTCTAATTTAAAATGTGCTTCGTTCTCTTGGTGTTCCTCTTTGAAAATTAATACGCACATATCCTACACTTGTGGGAGCTAGCTGCTGATTTGTGCCTGCACACATTTGTCTCTTGTGATTGGCTAACTAGATGTGTTCAGCTAGCTGTCAGTAGTGCAATGATGCTCCTTCAGCAAAGGATAACAAAAGAATTAAGCAAATTTGATTATAGAAGTAAAATGGAAAGTTGTTTAAAATTGTATGTTCTATCCAAATCATGAAAGAAAATGTTTGGGTTTTCATTCCCTTTAACATTAATATTGTCATTATTTGGAAGTGGTTAGAAAAGTACTACAAAGTACTGTCTTTTGGTTCAATACAAGATGTTCATATTCAAATAGATATAAACTATTAAAATGAGAAAAAAACAGGGAAAAGTTTTTGGAAAGTATTTATTGAACTTACTTTGGTCATATAAAGGTTAACCTTTTAATTTAGCCTTTATTTATTTTGCCTGCTTTTTGTTATTTTGACTTGAATGATATTCTTTTCACACTCCTCCAAAGAGGATGGAGTGCAAACTAAAACAACTCTTTTCACCCTGCAACATGCTATACAACTATTGCTTAGATTAGTGATATGACTGAAAAAATTATCAACATTTGGCCCTTATTGGCCAAGAGGCTTCACATGCTTTCTAAAACATGTGTATTGATGTCTTTTTAATAAACAAATGTATATTCTTGTCCATAATTATAATATTGGGTATATTTATTTTGTTATATACTTGTACGGATGGGAACAATTTATGTTTGTTAATGTTATGCTGCTCATCCCCTGATTAACATCCATCTGATACATGGGCACTTGGAGATGCTGTACTCAAACAAAAAGCTTCTAGTTTCCAGACTTCAACAGCGTATGGTGTCATAGACACTAAGTCACCCTGCCGCGAAAGTGGATTAAAGCTGGGAGTGACGTATACACTGAATGTGGAAGCGATACAAACGGAACCGCAAGTATTGTGTTGTATGCTAACATGCATGTTGACAAATTGCTATACCCTGCTAACATACTGGCACACTGACAAGTGACATTCAAAATCATACACAGCGGGACATTTTATTGCTGTTTGAATCAAGATTGCCGTATGTATAGTTTTGGAAACATTTTGCAGTGTAAACACATACACTTAGGCTTTCGTTCATGCTGTTACTAACTGCTACATTTCTGTTAACTCTACCCTGCCGCGATAGTGGATTAAAGTTGGGAGTGATATATGCATAGAGTTTGGAAATGATACAAATGGAATTGCAAGTACTGAGTCTTATACTAACATGCATGTTGAGGAATTAACTGCTTCATCCAGCTAACAGATTGGCATACTAACAAGGGATATCGACAGCTATATGCAACAAGATTTTTCAGTGCTGTTTACATTAAGGTTGCCATATGTATAGCCTTGGGAACTTCCTGCAGTATAAACACATCGATTGTTGTATGGAATATAAAGTGATAAACCCACTGATAAGAGGTGTGGTTTACAGCTAAACTTTATTGTCAGCATTTATCCGAGTGATCCATAGAGTGCTTCATTGAGCTCTGATACGATAATTCAGCAGATGAGATTGATGGACGTTGACTTTGTTTATTAATACCCTCATTTTTGGGATTATCTATAGTACATTCAACATTTGAATTTTTTACGTCCTTTAAAACTTTTTTTCTAGCAAAATGGCAGCATATGCTTGATTCCCTTAAGGACGCCTGGGGTGTAATCTTTTTTTATGTGTGTGTATGACTGACGATTCTGGAATGACATGAATTTGGGGTATTGATATACTTTTTTCTTTGTTCAGGCATATTAATAAAGTTTAGCCTTTTTTCGTTAATTAGGTGTGCTGAGTCTTATATTATATTAGCAAAATAATTATGTTCAATCGTTGTTGGTAATATGCAAGAAACAGGCAAAGCAAAAAAAATACTTAATAACCCACATATTCAATGATACTGTGTTGCTGGTTCTTCTAAATAGCAAACAAGCACTTAACATTTTAATGTTTATATTTAGAGCATCAAGATGTTAAGTCTTAAACATAAATCAAAAGTATTAACTAAAGTTACAAAGAAAAAATGTCATTTTAAACTCTATAAAATAAACAAGAGCTGTTTAAGAAGCAGTTTTTAAAAAATAAAAAATAAAATTGTAACCGTTCCCCAGTCACATACATGGACATTGTGTAACATGCCATAGCACCATCTGTTGGTTGAAAGTTCCTTGACATGTGTAACACAGCTCCATCTATTGGTAGCAGGTTCATCACCAAAATGTGTACTGGGGAAATAGATTAATTTGCATATATTTTGCATAGAGTGACAATTCCATGTATGGTTGTGAGTTTTATCATTTATCCCTCCCCTGAATCCCCCTTCTTTTCGTTAGAGTTATATTTTATTATTATGTTGTTTATTATATGTTTTCTATATATTTATGTTTTATGTGGCATGTCACCCTAAATTAAATGGGGTGTTTTTAGAGTCTAGTACAGAGTGATATAAAACACAAGGTGATAAATATGCCCCAAAGGGGCCGATTTATTATATGGTGGCCGGACATGATTCACTGTAGAGAATCATGTCCACCTGACATTGATAAATGCTGACAGCATACACTGTCAGCATTTTTTATTGCACAAGCAGTTCTTGTGAACTACTTGTGCAATGCCGCCCCTGCAGATTTGCGGCCAATCGGCCGCTAGCAGGGGGTGTCAATCAACCAGATCGTATAACATTGGGCGGATTGCTGTCCACAGCTTTAGAGTAGGCGGACCAGTTAAGGAGCAGCGGTCTTAAGACCACTGCTTCTAAACTGCTGTTTCCGGCGAGCCTGAGCATTCGCACGGAAACAGTGGCATCATGGGACGTTAGGCCCTTAATAATTCGGTCCCTAAATGTGTAATACAAGGGCAATCTGACAAGCACAAAAAGCCTCTGTCTAGCGTAGTTTACTCTTGAACTGGATCGCTAAATTGCGCTCCACTCATAATCTAGCCCAATATCAGTCATGAGTGTAGTTTCAAAAAATGTGAAAACATCAGAACACTTTGTTACAAATGTAAATAAAGATTCTGATGATCATATTTTATATCCTGAAACTTACAGTTGTTTTCCCAGTTAGTTGGCCATTAAAGGTATCACCTGGACATTGCTTTTGTTATTATATTTAGCAAAAGGGTTTCTTCTTTCTTCCTGTACACTACCCTTTATCTACACATAGTTTAAAAGTGTGTTGGGAGGTATATTTTTTATTTTTTGTGAACAAGAAGACAAAACATTTTATTCACATTATCTGAGTATGTTCAGAAAAGTATTTAAAGATGAACATTGTGCTAAAGCAAATTTAAAATGTTTTTTGATGACTGGAATAAAAATAGTTAATTCTTTTGTTTTTCTATAGAAGGACATATCAGCAAAGTCTTATGTTTTTAAAACAAATAAACATCTTGTTTTCTACAACTGTTTGTCTACAGCTACCCGGAATTAGACTTATCGGAGGAGCCAATGCAGGCTTGAGGTTGCAGACAAAAAGGCTAGTTACAGTCATGAAATTAGTAAAAATCCATTGTTTTGCAGTTGTTATCAGTTAAATCCAATTAAGGAAAGATATGTAGCAGAGCTAGCCTTGAGAAGTTTCACAATTTTTAGAGCTAAATTATATTAAAGGGGACAAAATAAACAATGAAAGCATAATGCAAAGTTGTTTCATTGCATATAAAGGGGCATATTTATCAACGTGCGAGCGGACATGATACGAAGTAGCGTAACATGTTCACTGCACATCGATAAATGCCGACATTGCACCAGCAGTTCTTGTGAACTGCTGGTGCAATGGCGCCCCTGCAGATTCGCGGCCAATAGGCCGCTAGCAGGGGGTGTCAATCAACCTGATCATATTCGATCGGGTTGATTTCTGTCCGCGGCGACAGAGCAGGTGGTTTATAACTTGTGTTTCTGGCAAGCTTGAAAGCTCGTCGGAAACAAGGGGAATCAAGCTCCATATGGAGCTTGAAAAATATGCCCCAAAGGAGCGATTTATTATATGGCGGGCGGACATGATTCACTGTAGAGAATCATGTCCACCCAACATCGATAAATGCTGACAACATACGCTTTCTGCATTTATCATTGCACAAGCATTTCTTGTGAAATGCTTGTGCAATGCCACCCTGTAAGGATTTAGTAGAGAGTGAGGATGGATCACAACTGCAGAGTATGCAAAATAAATGATTTGTATCACTTTTGGCAAATGGACTATTGAACAGCATAGACCAAGCTGCTTTCAGTGAAGTTGTTATTCTCAAGTAATTGAATTGCAGATCAGAAACTTGTCTGGCAACGAATGATGTAAATCATATATGCTGTTGAACGTCACAGCAATAGTATAGACATAAACAAAGGCTGGATCAGAAGAAATATAAAAAATAAATCAGTTTGTTAGTAGCAATCTTTAGAGTTCAGCTAGCTCCCAGTACGATAAATCTTGATAAAGAAAAGCAGAGTTCCAGAAAGCAGGTAGTGTTGCTATTAGTGCTGGAGTAAGATATAACAGTTCAGTGTGAAGTGTAACTCTCAGTTTTAGACACTGTTAGTTAGTTTGTCACAGAACGGTATACACATGTGCTGATAGTCTTGCAGTCAGTAGAGCAGCAGGGAAAAGCAAAGTTCAAGGTTTATTTGTACAGCACAGCTTAAAGTAACTACAGTGCTTACCCCCAGTCACCGGATGGTGTGTAATAGAAGCGGAATTAATTTTGAGATGTCCTTGTACTTAGTCCGTGGGAGGTTGTTTGTAGATGAGTTGCACTGTGTTGCAGTGAAAGAAAGGTTGAAGTCCGGTGTGTGAGAAACGCTTCAGTGGCTCAGATGAGATAGCAACTCAGAGGGAGAAGGCAGCAAACACACTGCAGTATGAAATAAGTCTCTGTTGTAGCGTGCACGCTAAAAAGAAAAACTCGCCTCTGTAAAACTTTCTGTAGGCAAAATGAGCATATGAACCGGCAGTAGAAAATAAGTAATCCCAAGGTAGTAGCTGGTTCAGAAATTGGAAGAAAAGCAGACTGGTTTGTTTTCAGAAAAAACACACAGCAAGTGGAAAACAGACACGCTTCAGAGCTAGTCTAGAAACTTAATAATTAAGCACCTGTCTGCAGTCAGCTGATGCCTTAAGTACAGGTAAGGCTGAAGTCAGGTGAATGGGAAAGGCATAGGTAAAACATGGAGCGGAATCCATACATAAGGTGAATGGGAAAGGCATAGGTAAAACATGAAGCGGAATCCTTACATACGCCCCCCTTCAAGCAAGCCGATCCTCGGCTTGATGTTTAGGTCTAAGGGGATATCGTCTGTGGAAACGAGACATGAGTCTAGGTGCATCTATATTGGTATAAGGCTCCCAAGTGTCATCATCAGGTGAGTAGCCTTTCCATCTGACCAGATATTGTAAGACACCTTTATGCCGTCTGGAATCCAGGAGGTCTTGAATTTCATAAGTGTCCGGATCTAGGGGTACAGGTACAGGTGGTAAAATGGTTTTCACTGAAGGATCATCTGAAGCTGGTTTAAGAAGGGACACATGAAAAGTAGGATGGATGGGTATAGAACTAGGAAGGTCCAGAGTAACTGCATTTGGGTTAACAACGTGAGTGATAGTGAACGGTCCGATATATAATCCTGCTAGTTTTTTACTGGGAACAGGGATTTTGATGTTTTTTGTCGAAAGCCAAACTTTATCGCCTATGGCATAAGATGGTGATGGTCGTCTGCGTAAGTCGTAGTATTTCTTCTGTGAGGTCTGAGCCTGTTGAATATTTGTTTTTAGGAAGTGGAAGTTTTCAGCGAGCTTCTGTAGTAGATCATCTACAGAAGGAGAAATTGTGTTATCCGTTTGTTCCAGGGAGAAATGTGGATGAAAAGCATAGTTTGCAAAGAAGGGTGAAACTTTGGTGGATGAATTAACCGAGTTATTGTAGGCAAAGTCGGCCAGATATAGGTATTGTGACCATTCATTTTGCTGATAAGAGCAATAACAGCGTAGATACTGCTCTAGCCATTGATTTAATTTCTCTGTTTGGCCATTTGTTTGTGGATGGAAGGCAGTACTTAGGCGATGATCAATTTTCAGTTGAGCAGAAAGACTTTTCCAGAACTTTGAGGTAAACTGAGTACCCCTATCAGTTGTTATGATGGAAGGAATTCCGTGGTATCTGACAATCGAATTTAAGAAGTGTCAGAGTATATGAATATTATGATGAATATTACATATGTATACATATATATGTATATTTTATACACTGTATATGTTAGATGAGACCTCAGGATTAATTGAACATGAGTTTGTTTAACACCACAGGGGGTCCCAACCCCCTTACCAGATGGGTTAGCTGGATGAATACACGTTTATCAGGATTGAAAATCAGCATAGCTTTTGAAGTACCACCTCCTATGGTGTAAAACACACAAACATTTTTTTTTTCCTACTCATTTGACTACATATGCAGAGTTTTATAACTCCCAAAACATTTGGTGAGAGAAAAGAATGTGTTCAAGGACCCCTCTGGAATTTGTCACCTAAGTTTTGTGTGTTGCAAATACACAGATAGGGGGAAGGTGACACAGATAGAGTTGGATGCATTTTGCAAGGGGAACAATACCAGTTTTCCATATATGTTTGGAATGACCATTTTGGTAATCCCTTATTTGAAGTGCATATATATATATATATATATATATATATATTTTGAAAACATAAAAGATCTTACTTGGCCTCGGTGTGTTTGAAAACATGAGTGGATGTTTGTGGACCTGAGGAGAGGTGATTATTGACATTTATTTTTTTTTTTATTTCAGATCTACATAGACAGGATTCACTTGGAATACAGTACAATACTGAAATAAAAATAGGCTGTTATTTGCAAAGAAGTGCCAGAATGCTGACAAAGTTGTGATGCATTTTGGGCTAGTAATTGGCAGTGTTAAATTACCTTAATATAATAAAATGTTAATAATATAACATATTTGGTATCAGAATAATCAGAAAAAAATAACCTAATATTAACCATCTGTAATTGGGGTTATATATGATTAATGCAGAGAGTGTGATCTGATTAAATAACCATTTTATGAAAGAAATTTTTTTTTAACTTGCTTAAAAATGTTAGAGATGGTCTTGTTGTATTTGTTTGTTTGTACGTCTGCTGCCACCTGGTGTTATGTTGCGAGAACTACAGCCAGAAGGTTCTCTCTGGTTGTTAAAAATGAAATTTCCAAGGGCCAATCCGATTTAGACTTCCCAGATAACCAATGGGAAGGTCAGCTCCCGCAGGGCCACCCACAATTTACCAGTGATGGGAAAACCAAATAAAAAGTGAATGCAATGGAGAGAAAGGGACAGATTTTGCTGACTTGAATGATACATTGCTGGGCGTCCAAAATACACTCATTCTAAACAAGCTGATCTACCTTCTTCTCATTGATTGCGATATACACTTATTGGTGATCTGAGGTAAAATAATTCCTACCAAGGAATAATCGGATATCGACTGCTTTTTACTTTGGTAACGTATTCAAGGTTTTGTAAGATAAGTTATATGCATAGTTAATTTGTATTTAATAGATTTAAAGAAACAGTGTGTTTTAGTTAGCATTTCACAGCCTATATATATATTGTTTAAATCTGTGTCTGATTGGCTAAGTAACTCATCTATACAAGTTCTGATATTGTCAGTTAATTTTGTATTAGGATAAATTGCAATTAAATAGCAGAATATATATTATCCTATTGTTTTATAAACAATGTTTAGAATTGTATTGCTTGGATGTTAAAGGTTTTTAGTCCCATTGTGTTAAATAATTAAAAGGCTGAATTGTGAAGGTATATTTTTCTGGGTTTTGTAAGAAGGATAGCATATCTTAAGAGTTGGTTTTAACGCATATAAATTTTGTTTCATTTCCTTTTATTGCAAATATACTTCAATATGTTTATGGATATTAACTAAATAAAAGAATTCAGGTATTTATATTAATTGTATGGTCTAGTAGATGCATGGTTAATTAGGGTTTCTATTTTTTTTTTTTTTTTATTGTGTTTGCAACCCTGCCATAAACTTATATATTATTTGGATAGCACTACTAAGATTTTCATAAATATACTGACATAATAATTGGAGGCACTTTTTCTGAGATTTATTAATATTCCATCATAATTGATATAATATATTTGTAAGTAAATAGAAATTATTATAAAAGAAAAAAAAAAAAAAAAAAATTCATATTTCGATATTAATATTTTGAAGATATAATTTTTTTTGAGAAGTTGAAATATTAATTTTCATGTTTCGAGATTGACATTAATATCTTGAAATATTATTAAAGATTAATTTTGAAAAATTAATAAAAATATTAATTTTTCATATTTCAAAATTAATCAAAAATATAGATTTTTCATATTTTCAAAGTTAATCAAAAATATTAATTTTTCATATTTCGAAATATTAATTTTTCATATTTCAAAATTAATAATTTTTTTTTTGAAATATAAAATTTTTCCTTCTCTCTTTTTATTGGCAAAAATTGTATTAGCGTTTTAGTTTAACTAAGTACTAAACCAATATAATAATGTCTGTAGCCAGAAGTGACTCATTTAATTCTATACATAGCAATGAAATTGGTCCCATAACCATACCTATTACTAAAGGTCAGGTCATTAAGAAAGATATCTTAAGTTACCTTAAAGGGAAGTTAAATATTGCTGGTGAATTAAATGATTTTGTGGATATGCTTGAAACTAGGGCTAAAAATATTACCGTTAATAATAATATGTGGAATGAAGAGAATGAATTCTTCCAGGAATTATTAATGATTAATCAATGCAAAGATCCCAAAAAGCGAGAAGAACTAATACTAAAATCTTGGCCCCTTTTAATATGCATAATTGACGAAATGTCGTTTTGTGTCACAGACAAACGATTGCAAATACAGGAGCTAGAAAATAGTATTCGTTCCTCGCGCAGACGCGAAGAGGGTTTAAAAACAGCCAAAAATAAAATGGATGAATTTGCCCAAAACCTAGCCACCCTAGATAAGCACAATATGGACTTAATCGCGCAGATACAAGATTTAAATAAACAGCTTGCGCAAAGCCAGAGAGAATTAAGCGATTTAAAAAGGTCATATCGCCATAATGAAAACCCCTATATTAGCAATGAGAATAATACAGATAATGCTAACTCCTTTAGCGAACGCGTCAGGGACGAGGTACGAAAATATATAGAACAACATAGACAAATGACCCCTAACGGGTCAGAAGTAGATTTCCCAAATAGACAATCCCCTCAGGATGTAGATCCAGAGGACAGCTGTAGCGCAGCTGATGCGGGGGAGGGAAACTCTAACAGAGAGTCCCAAAATAAGTCTGATAAAGTCTATGATTCCCATAAAATAATCACCTTCGTACAACGCGCAGTACCTATATTCTCCAATAAGGGAACAACATCTGTAATTGATCATTTACAGGCTTTTGAAAATGCGTTAGCTATAATGAATGTTACAAGTGAGAAATTGAAAATTGAATTTCTACCTTGGATATTTGACAGTAAGCATCACAAATTCTTTGCCTCACTAAAGGATATGAATATTCATTCCTGGAATGGGGTAAAACGACAATGCAGAAAAGAATTCGGGCAATATCGCACTAAAACTGCCGCAAAGATAGCGGTATATGGTTTAAAGTGTCGTGCGAATCAGAGTCCAATCGAATTCCTTTCTGTATTGAAAAATGCGTACAGTATGGCTGAAGATAATCCCAGATTTGATGGCTCAGAATTTGTAAATTTATTTTTTGAAGCATTGCCTACACCCATCAAAATCAACTTAGCTAGAGATTTTGATGAGGACTGCTCATTGGAATGGCTGATCAAAGAGAGTACGAAGTTATACTCTATTCAGCAGTCCAGTGAGCAGGGGGTTAAAAAGGAGTCAAAACCCAAAATTGTGGCAGAAACTAGGGTGTCACCTAGCCCCCTCAATTTGGAGTCTAACAAGAGGACTTATGCAGAGGTGGCCAGTCAAAACAGGCCATCTCCACAGAGGTTTAATTCTGCCCCTCCCCCTACACAGGTTGAGGCGCAGGGAGACTATAACCAAAGTGGGGGACATAATCAGGTGAATAATTACTCACAAAGAGAATACTCACCAAATAATTGGTATCCGCGCAAGGGTAGATACAATAAACGGCGAAGATATTCTCAGGGTAACCAGACACCCCAGGTATATAATGCTCCCCAAAATATTAATACTGAACAAGCTGAACCCCAGGGGCAACCACGCCAGAATAGAAATAGTGGCGCTGATTCTGAGGGAACGCAATGGTCCAGGAATCAGTACAATGGGGCACCAAGAGATAGGCCCAGGGGTAGAGGTAACTTGTACAATCAGGTAGATATGCTGTTTACCCAATTAAATCGGTTGAGCGAACAAATCGCTAATATGAGTCAAAAATCTACGGCTCAGCAACCGAACAATACTTTTTTAGGGGTACAGCCAGTGGTCAGCAGTGGACCACAGGCACAGTCATAAATACTGCAGTATCACCTGAAGGGGAGGGGAGAGATATACAAAATGTAGTAATAAATATCAATGATACTAATCATGTTATCTCCCCACAGACCGGAAACGGACAAATTAGCTGTGACAATGAGCGACATCAGCCGGGAAAAATTAACCAAACTTTTCCTCTGCAGTGTTCTCTTAACATTATTTCCACAGATGCAGTACACAAGAACCCAGCTGACCTTGTCATAGGGGAAACAGGTAGGTATGAAATTTCCTCTGCATCGAATGACACAGCGGATCCAGGTAAAACGTGGCGAAGCCCACAGATGTACAAGAATGCAAATTTTATGTGTGAAATGATAGAAACTGCAGGAAGATATTATGTACTAGTTGAGCTGCAAGATTCAGTCTCCAACCCTATCAGGGGATTAATTGACACTGGGTCACAGGCAACTATCTTATCCCACAGGTACTACACACAGCTAAATGAGCTAACACCCCACAAACCCAAAATAAGAGAATTTGACGGTTCTCTAATAGGTGTTGGGGGTGACTCCCTAAAAGTCTACGGTACTGCCTGGTTAAAATTTAAATTGGGGAACAGGGTCATAAGACACCCTGTCATTATAGTGGATCTGCCAACTGATCGTTTAATTATTGGTAGTGATCTCCTGAAACGATTAAGCACCATAATTGATTGCATAAATAATGTAATTTGGTCGCAAGTTAAACGGCCTATCAATTATGAAAAATCTGGTATATCTCGCACCCGACACAGCTGTCACGTGGTGGAAGAGAAACCAGATGCTGTGGAGATTCATTTCAGGAATAACTCTATACCTGAAATCACTATTCTACAAATAGATGATCAGACTCCTTTTAGTGGCTCTGATGGTAATACTTTTAAAATTTCGCCTGGAAAGATAGCGAACATTTCCCTAGATGGCGATATATTAACCATATCACTCCACAAGGGGGATCCTAAAATCCCTAAAGGGGGAGACCATGCTCAATACCTCACAGGGATTGAGAGAGTTAAAGAGGATCTATTTATCCCTATACAAGTGCATGACCTTGGTAAAACCAAGTATGCTAAAATAAATTTAAAACAGGAAGCTAGCTATATAAGCGAAGGTTTATTAGCGCAAATAGCTGAACCTAAAGTGATTAAATATCTTTCTCCCCAAGACCACTGTGTCAACGGCCTGGATGACAGGTCTGAAAGCTATAACATCACAGCTAAGTGCTTATTATCTATCTCTATTGGTAATAAGTCAGTGAAGCACCTGTTTTTAGTTTCAAATACTCCCCATAATCAAATATACATTGGCAATGATATCTTACATAGATATGCCATACAAATAGATTTGATTAATTCTTGCCTCTGGAGCAGGTTAAAGGGGGACCCTGAAGTATTTCAGGATGAAAATGCAGCCCTGAAATCAAACCAGCAATTGCCATATGCTGTGAATATGCAGGTATCTAGCGATGTTATAATTCCTGCTGGGGCTGATAAATTTATTTTACCCTTACAGGTAAAGAGAGGTCAGAAATTAAAAACTTCTGAAACACTGATTTGCCTCTCCCATAGAATACAAAATCTGGGTGTCTCAGTAACCTACACTCCTATGGTGAATATTGGAACTGTTCCAATAAATATTATTGTGCATAACATGACCCCACAGGATATAACATTATCCAAGGGAACTACCATAGGATATGCACTGGAATCAAGTTATTACACTTTTGGATTCCAGAATAATGTAATTGGGCTAATACCTGAAGGATACCTAACTGAAGAACAATTAATAGAACAATCCTTTGCATCTATGCCAGAGGGTCTATTTAATATTCAGTCTATTTATCCCTTCAGCTCAGAGGAAGGCATCTGTAAAATTGAAGAAGCCTCTCTAGTGTTTGATCAGCCAATCAAACAGCAAGATTACCCCAATACCCAGAGTCATGGGAGCAATGTAAATTATAATCAAGGGGATCTCACCTCTAGACTGGAAGAAGCCTATGAAATAGGACAGCCTGAAATCTTTCCAGGATTTCAGCAAATAGTCGAAGAGCAAATATCCTTAGCTAATGGCTGTTCCAGCGATGATGAACGCCAACAGCTGCGAGAACTCCTAATGGAATACAAGGATATTTTCGCTAAGGACTCTTATGACTGTGGTACCACAGACTTGCACATTGCAAGAATACAAACAGATCCTAATGCGCCACCTGTATTTGTCAAACAATACAGACTTCCCTTAGCCTCATATGATTCTCTTGCAGAGATCATAAGGAATTTGGAAGAAAGAGGTATTATCAGACAGGTGCACAGCTCTTATAATAATCCTATTCTAGGTGTCCTTAAGCCCAATGGACAATGGCGTTTGTGTGCTGACTTAAGACAGCTAAACAAACGAGTATACATGTCTGGCTGGCCTGTACCATACATTGACCAGTGCCTAGCACAAATGCAGGGATCCAAAATATTCACTGCCATTGATTGTGCACAGGGATATTGGACCATAAAGGTACATGAAGAGGACCAATATAAGCTAGCATTCTCCTTCCAAAAGGTTCAGTATGCATTCCAGAGACTTCCATTTGGATACATAAATTCTGGACATGAATTTGCTGTATTCATGCATAAGGCTATGCCTGACGCACTGGAAAGGGGGACCTTATCTTATGTTGATGATGTTTTAATCAAAAGCACAGACTTTGAAAAACACATCGCAGAGCTTAAACACGTCCTCAGCCAACTTAAAAGGGCAGGTGTCAAATTATCCCTGCAAAAAGCTCAATGGTGCCGCACTCGTGTAAACTTCTTGGGACATGAAGTTACCTCTGAAGGATTAAATCCCCAAAAGAAAAAGGTGGAAGCTATAGTGAATTCTAAAAACCCAACTAACTTAAAGGAATTGAGATCATTCCTGGGTATGACAAATTATTCTCGCAAATTCATTGATAATTATGCGGAATTAGCTAAACCACTACTACTTCTTCTAAAGAAGGATGTGAAATGGCACTGGAGTGAGTCTCAAGAGACAGCCATCAGAGAGCTGAAGAGAAAACTCACTCAAGCACCTTGCTTAGCGTACCCTGAAGGTGGCAAACCTTTCTACTTAGAAACAGGGTACACAGATGTAAGCATGAGTGCTGTTTTATACCAAAAGCATGATAATTTGAACAAAGCCATTGCTTATGCGAGCAAAAATCTATCCCCAGTAGAAATAAAGTTTAACGATTGCGAAAAAGCCCTCTTATCTACTGTATGGGCTCTACAAAATTTCCGCAGCTATATACAGGGCGAGAAAATTATTGTAGAAACGGCCCACCAGCCTTTGCTATATTTGCAAAGTGAGAGAATAAGAGATGGGAATTTGTCTAATAGCCGCATAACAGCGTGGACTCTTTCCTTACAAGGCTGGCCCTTAGAAATTCGCTACAAGCAGAATAAAAAGAATCCAGTCGCACAAGGGCTTGCTGAGCTCCACGACTGTACTGCTAGAGATCCTGGGGAAAAATTATCAGAAGATGATTTTCTGGAAGAACAATTGCTTTCCCCATATAAAATGTACAATGAGGACCATTGTCAAACATTACCTTGGGTATATGTTGATGGTTGTTCTTACCATGCCACTATTGATAATGAGCGCAGACTAGTCGCTGGCATTGGTATAACTGGGGCAAATGGATTCTCAAATATATCTGTAGGTTTCAACATTGGACCAAGATCCAGTCAAGTTGCAGAACTAACTGCTGTTTTCAAAACCATTGAAATGGCTATTGAACATGGTATTCATGAATTTGTGATCATAACTGACTCAAATTATGTGCGTGACAGTTTTGTTGAATACCTGCCAACTTGGAAAAGAAATGGCATGCAGAAAAGCAATAACAAACCAGTCAAGCATGGCAAATTGTTCTGCGAGATTGATAATCTGGTAGTATCCAATGATTTAACCATACACTGGAAAAAGACCAAGGGTCATTCCAGAATTCTAGGTCCGGATAAGGAAGGCAATGACCTTGCGGATTCATTAGCCAAACAAGGAGCCATAACTGGAGAACTCCTTAATATTGACCACTTAATGGGTGCAATTCAGGTAGAAGCCATTACCAGAAACCAGGCAAAACAACAGAGTGAGCCTAACTTGGTACAATGGAGTCAGGATTCTCCTAGTGAGGACCTGATCACTAGTCAAAAAGAAGACCCCATTGTAGGCATCTTCTATAAACACATAGAAGATCCTGAAAGCAACCCCATCTCAAAAGATGATTGTATTGGCAAAGAAGATCTGAGAATCTTAATAAAATCTAAATCACAATTCAAATTACAGGATGGTTTGTTAATTAGAACCTCCAAAACTGGCATCCAACAGTGGGTAGTACCCACCAAGTTCAGAGGTCTAATGCTTCAACATGCCCATGATGCTCCCACATCTGGTCATCGCGGTGCCAAACTCACGTACGAAATATTGCGTGACTACGCTTTTTGGCCACACATGTTGAAAGATGTTCAAACCTACTGTCAAGGGTGTTTAATCTGTCCACAGTTCCAACCCACTGCACCAACGCATAGAGCGCCATTGCAGAAAAGGGGGATGGTAATGCCATGGTCAGATATACAAATTGATTTTATTGGCCCGGTAACAAGATCATCAAGAGGTAACAAATACATGTTAACTGTAACATGCCTGTTCACTAAATGGGTAGAGTGCATTAGTGCACCTAACAATAGTGCTGAAACATGTGCAGCGTTGCTCATCAACCATGTATTTTCCAGATTTGGTTTGCCCCAAAGAATCGAATCAGATCGGGGGACCCACTTCACTAGCGAAGTAATGACAAAAATGTGGAAAATACTAGGGGTTAAAAGAAAGCTCCATATTGCTTATAGAGCTGCCTCAAGTGGTGGTGTAGAGCGTTGCAACCAGTCTATTGTTAAAATCCTCAAAAAGTTTGTGAGTGAAACAGGTAAAGACTGGGATGTAAAACTACCTCTAGTCTTAATGGCATTAAGAGCAACTCCAAGTAGTGCTACCAAGATGTCACCTTTTGAGCTGATGACTGGTAGAAGAATGGTTCTACCTCAGCATCTGCTGTACCGTACATCAGACCAAAATTTGATAGACGCTGCCAATACACATCAATACGTGGAAAACTTAAGAAAGCACCTGCAATATGCCTTTGCATTTGCTCAAAGGAATTTAGAAAGAGCCGCAACTGCCACTAAAACCTATTATGATCTCAAAACATCCAAAAAGGAATATGAAATAAATGATAAAGTTTATCTTTATAACTTTGGAAGAGATCAGGTTAGGGAGAAGAAATTTCTTCCCTCATGGAAAGGTCCTTTCGTCATTACTGACAAAATATCTCCAGTGGCCTATAAAATACGGATCCCCAAAAATGAAAGTTTCATAGATAAATGGGTCCATATCAATCAATTGCGAGCGTGTCATCCCAGATCCCAACTACAAGTCATAGAGGGAGAATGAAGTGTCATATCCCCAAATGAACTAAAGACATACTGTAGTTTAAAGGTGCCCAACTGATAAACATGAAGGCTCAAAATAACAAACTTTCTACATAAGAGACTGTCTAGGAGATATACGGTTGATCCTCATCAAATACCACTGACTTTAAGCCAATTCAAATACATGTGTCCTACATCTATTTGAAGTTGGAAGGGGGATTTATGTCAGAGTATATGAATATTATGATGAATATTACATATGTATACATATATATGTATATTTTATACACTGTATATGTTAGATGAGACCTCAGGATTAATTGAACATGAGTTTGTTTAACACCACAGGGGGTCCCAACCCCCTTACCAGATGGGTTAGCTGGATGAATACACGTTTATCAGGATTGAAAATCAGCATAGCTTTTGAAGTACCACCTCCTATGGTGTAAAACACACAAACATTTTTTTTTTCCTACTCATTTGACTACATATGCAGAGTTTTATAACTCCCAAAACATTTGGTGAGAGAAAAGAATGTGTTCAAGGACCCCTCTGGAATTTGTCACCTAAGTTTTGTGTGTTGCAAATACACAGATAGGGGGAAGGTGACACAGATAGAGTTGGATGCATTTTGCAAGGGGAACAATACCAGTTTTCCATATATGTTTGGAATGACCATTTTGGTAATCCCTTATTTGAAGTGCATATATATATATATATATATATATATATATATATATGTTTTGAAAACATAAAAGATCTTACTTGGCCTCGGTGTGTTTGAAAACATGAGTGGATGTTTGTGGACCTGAGGAGAGGTGATTATTGACATTTATTTTTTTTTTTATTTCAGATCTACATAGACAGGATTCACTTGGAATACAGTACAATACTGAAATAAAAATAGGCTGTTATTTGCAAAGAAGTGCCAGAATGCTGACAAAGTTGTGATGCATTTTGGGCTAGTAATTGGCAGTGTTAAATTACCTTAATATAATAAAATGTTAATAATATAACATATTTGGTATCAGAATAATCAGAAAAAAATAACCTAATATTAACCATCTGTAATTGGGGTTATATATGATTAATGCAGAGAGTGTGATCTGATTAAATAACCATTTTATGAAAGAAATTTTTTTTTAACTTGCTTAAAAATGTTAGAGATGGTCTTGTTGTATTTGTTTGTTTGTACGTCTGCTGCCACCTGGTGTTATGTTGCGAGAACTACAGCCAGAAGGTTCTCTCTGGTTGTTAAAAATGAAATTTCCAAGGGCCAATCCGATTTAGACTTCCCAGATAACCAATGGGAAGGTCAGCTCCCGCAGGGCCACCCACAATTTACCAGTGATGGGAAAACCAAATAAAAAGTGAATGCAATGGAGAGAAAGGGACAGATTTTGCTGACTTGAATGATACATTGCTGGGCGTCCAAAATACACTCATTCTAAACAAGCTGATCTACCTTCTTCTCATTGATTGCGATATACACTTATTGGTGATCTGAGGTAAAATAATTCCTACCAAGGAATAATCGGATATCGACTGCTTTTTACTTTGGTAACGTATTCAAGGTTTTGTAAGATAAGTTATATGCATAGTTAATTTGTATTTAATAGATTTAAAGAAACAGTGTGTTTTAGTTAGCATTTCACAGCCTATATATATATTGTTTAAATCTGTGTCTGATTGGCTAAGTAACTCATCTATACAAGTTCTGATATTGTCAGTTAATTTTGTATTAGGATAAATTGCAATTAAATAGCAGAATATATATTATCCTATTGTTTTATAAACAATGTTTAGAATTGTATTGCTTGGATGTTAAAGGTTTTTAGTCCCATTGTGTTAAATAATTAAAAGGCTGAATTGTGAAGGTATATTTTTCTGGGTTTTGTAAGAAGGATAGCATATCTTAAGAGTTGGTTTTAACGCATATAAATTTTGTTTCATTTCCTTTTATTGCAAATATACTTCAATATGTTTATGGATATTAACTAAATAAAAGAATTCAGGTATTTATATTAATTGTATGGTCTAGTAGATGCATGGTTAATTAGGGTTTCTATTTTTTTTTTATTTTATTGTGTTTGCAACCCTGCCATAAACTTATATATTATTTGGATAGCACTACTAAGATTTTCATAAATATAAAGACAGAAGAGTTGTGCTGTCTCACTGGAAGTGGGAAGTTTGTTAAAAGGGATAAAATGAGCCATTTTGGTCAGGATGTCTGTGACAACAAGAATGGTGTTGAAACCTGAACTCACAGGTAATTCAACTATGAAGTCCATGCCGAGATGTAACCAAGGTCTATCAGGTATTTGAATTGGAAGAAGATGTCCATATGGCTTGGCCCTTTCCTTTTTGGAAGTAATGCAGATGGAGCAGTTTGAGATATAGTTTTTCACAGATGTTTCCAAATTTGGCCACCAGTAGGATCTGCTGAGAAGTTCCTTTGTTTTCATAATACCTGGATGTCCAAGGAGAGGTGGATCATGATGTTGTTTAATTAGAGCAGGTCTAAGAATCTCGGGGACATACAAGAGAGTCCCATGATAGTAGAGGTTGTTTCTACGAGATAGTCGGAGTTGAGGTAGCTGAGGATCTGACCGTAAAGCTGTTTGAAGTTGCGTCTTGAAAGTGGACAGTAGACCCAAAAATCTATCTGGGGGAATGATAGAAGTAGATTCCTGAGTGTTTGGAGGTCTAGGGTCTTTCCTAGAAAGTGCGTCCGCCTTTCCATTTTTAGAGCCGGGCCTGTAGATGATTTGATAGTTAAACCTGCTGAAGTATAGGCTCCATCTTACCTGTCGACTAGAGAGAGTTTTATTCCTCTGTAGGAACTCGAGATTACGGTGATCCGTGTAGATGATTATTGGTAAGACGGTGCCCTCCAGGAGATGCCTCCAATGTTCAAAGGCACGTTTTATCGCTAGGAGTTCCTTTTCTCCAACAGCATAGTTCATCTCAGGTGCAGAAAGAATTTTGGAATAGAAAGCTACTGGATGTAGTGGTTGGGATATACTGCGTCTTTGCGAGAGGACAGCTCCAAGGGCATAATCGGAGGAATCCACCTCCAAAATGAATTGGAGAGAAGGGTCAGGAAATTGAAGTATTGGAGCTGAGCAGAAGGAGTTTTTTAATGAGTTGAAAGCTTCAGTTGCCTTGGAGTTCCAGGTGAAAGGTGTACTGGAACTGGTGAGTACAGTGAGAGGTTTAGCAATTTGAGAGAAATTTTTAATAAACTTTCTATAATAGTTGCTAAACCTGAGGAAACGTTGTAGTTCCTTCCTATTTTTTGGTTGTGGCCAGTTTTTTACTGAATCGACTTTGTTAGCCTGCATTTGGATACCTTTTGGGCCAATGGAGTACCCCAAAAAATCTATTTCCTTGGTGTGGAATACACACTTTTCTAGCTTTGCATATAGCCTATGAACTTGGAGCCTGGAAAGTATCCAACTAACATGTTTAACATGTTCTTCAAGCGTGTTTGAGTACACTAGAATGTCATCCAGGTATACGACCACACAAGTATCAAGAAGATCGTGAAATATATCGTTAATAAAATACTGGAATGTGGCCGGGGCGTTAGTTAACCCGAATGGCATTACCAGGTACTCAAACAGGCCGTATCTTGTCCTAAAAGCGGTCAACCACTCATCCCCTTCTCTTATGCGGACAAGGTTATAAGCCCCTCTTAGATCTAATTTGGTGAAGATTTTGGCATGTTGGAGGAGTTCAATGAGTTCGGGGATGAGTGGTAGGGGATACCTGTTTTTTTTATCGTAATTATATTGAGTTCCCTGAAGTCGATAATTGGTCGAAGGGAGTTATCTTTGTTTCTTACAAAGAAGAACCCGGCTGCTGCTGGAGAGACTGAAGGACGTATAAAACCTTTTTTTAAGTTTTCATCTAAATACGTCTTTAAATGATCAAGCTCGGGTTGGCAAAGAGGGTAGAGATGACAGGGAGGAGTGGTACCAGGTTTGAGGTCGATCGGACAGTCATATGACCGATGAGGAGGTAGAGTATCAGCTTCCTTCTTACTGAATACGTCTGCAAACTTCTCATATACTTTAGGTATGTGTGGAGTTTCTGTCAAATGGAAGAGAACAGAATGATTTAGACAGGTTTGCTGGCAATATGGTGAATCAAATTTTACTTCCAAAGAACTCCAATTGATCACAGGTTCATGTAAACGGAGCCATTGCAACCCTAGTACAATGGGGAATAGAGGAGAGGTAATAACATCAAAGGTGATGTATTCCTGATGTGAACCTAGAGTGGATACCAAAATGGGAATTGTATGCTGAGTAATAGGACCAGAAGAAATTTCAGACCCATCTACAACCCGTATAGAGACAGGAGACAATTTAGTGATGAGAGGTATTTTATTTTTTTCAACAATAGCTTTATCTATGTAATTCCCTTGGGCTCCTGTGTCAATTATAGCTTCTTTCGTCATGCGATTGCTGTCCCACTGTAAAGAGAGGGTTAAGGTACAGTGAATTGGTTTATCATGTTCAATCATTGAAGTCAAATGTAAGAGAGACTTACTATTTTTATTTTTACGTAGGGAGGGGCATTCGCGGATAGGATGGTTTGGACTTCCACAATACATACACAGTCCTTTTGATTTTCTTCTAAACCTTTCTTCAGAGGTCAATGGACCCCTCATAAAGCCTATATCCATAGGTTCAGGCACACTTGATGAAGAAGCAATTGGAGGAGGATGGAATGATCTCTTGTAAGAAGAATCCCCAATTTGACGCTCTGACTTCCTTAGGCGAAGCCTTCTATCTATTTGCATTGAGAGCTTCATGAGGCCGTCTAAGGAGTCAGGGAGATCAGTTCGGGCTAGCTCATCTTTAACTGCTTCCGAGAGTCCTAGGCGAAATTGGTTTCTTAAGGCAATCACGTTCCATTGGGAGTCAATGGCATGTTGTTTAAACTCCGTTATATAAACTTCAACAGGACGGTTGCCTTGCTTTAGTTTCCGCATCTTGCTTTCTGCAGTCAATTGTAAATTTGAGTCTGAATAAAGTTCATCCATGACTGCTAGAAAAGACTGTAGGGATGATAGAATAGGATCGTTGGTTTCAAAGAGCGTGTCTGCCCAGATTCGGGGTTCACCCCGTAGATAGGTAATCATTGTGAGCACTTTAATCTTATCATTAGGATATGTGAGTGGCTTAAGGTTGAAAGTGAGGAGGCAGGCATTCCTATATTGGCGATAGAGACTCCTATCACCATTGAACAAATCAGGTGCTGCAATCTGTGGTTCCACAATAGATTCAGCAGCTTTTGCTTTGGGAGGAGTTGTCTCTCTTATAACCTTAGTTAAAGTCTCATTTTCAACCTTTAGATCTCTAAGGCCTTGACTGAGTTCATCTACTCTTTTAGACAGGTTGTAAACGAATTGGGGCAATTCTGCTGGATCCATATTTTTTATGGCTTAATTATTCTGTAAGGATTTAGTAGAGAGTGAGGATGGATCACAACTGCAGAGTATGCAAAATAAATGATTTGTATCACTTTTGGCAAATGGACTATTGAACAGCATAGACCAAGCTGCTTTCAGTGAAGTTGTTATTCTCAAGTAATTGAATTGCAGATCAGAAACTTGTCTGGCAACGAATGATGTAAATCATATATGCTGTTGAACGTCACAGCAATAGTATAGACATAAACAAAGGCTGGATCAGAAGAAATATAAAAAATAAATCAGTTTGTTAGTAGCAATCTTTAGAGTTCAGCTAGCTCCCAGTACGATAAATCTTGATAAAGAAAAGCAGAGTTCCAGAAAGCAGGTAGTGTTGCTATTAGTGCTGGAGTAAGATATAACAGTTCAGTGTGAAGTGTAACTCTCAGTTTTAGACACTGTTAGTTAGTTTGCCACAGAACGGTATACACATGTGCTGATAGTCTTGCAGTCAGTAGAGCAGCAGGGAAAAGCAAAGTTCAAGGTTTATTTGTACAGCACAGCTTAAAGTAACTACAGTGCTTACCCCCAGTCACCGGATGGTGTGTAATAGAAGCGGAATTAATTCTGAGATGTCTTTGTACTTAGTCCGTGGGAGGTTGTTTGTAGATGAGTTGCACTGTGTTGCAGTGGAAGAGAGGTTGAAGTCCGGTGTGTGAGAAACGCTTCAGTGGCTCAGATGAGATAGCAACTCAGAGGGAGAAGGCAGCAAACACACTGCAGTATGAAATAAGTCTCTGTTGTAGCGTGCACGCTAAAAAGAAAAACTCGCCTCTGTAAAACTTTCTGTAGGCAAAATGAGCATATGAACCGGCAGTAGAAAATAAGTAATCCCAAGGTAGTAGCTGGTTCAGAAATTGGAAGAAAAGCAGACTGGTTTGTTTTCAGAAAAAACACACAGCAAGTGGAAAACAGACACGCTTCAGAGCTAGTCTAGAAACTTAATAATTAAGCACCTGTCTGCAGTCAGCTGATGCCTTAAGTACAGGTAAGGCTGAAGTCAGGTGAATGGGAAAGGCATAGGTAAAACATGGAGCGGAATCCATACATAAGGTGAATGGGAAAGGCATAGGTAAAACATGAAGCGGAATCCTTACACACCCCCTGCACATTCACGGACATTCGGCCGCTAGCAGGGGGTGTCACTCATCCCGATCGTATCTGATCGGGATGATTGCAGTTTGCCACCTCAGAGGTTAACTCTTAACTCCTGATTCCAGCGAGCCTGAAGCATACGCTGCTTAGTAAATCTCAAGGTGCTTACTGTTACTTTAAAACAAAGTATTGCTTGGAGTATTTTATATGGTACAAAGCTATTTGAAAACTATGAAGTAACCTGATTTTCTATTGGTTTATTGAGAATGACCTTGAATTTGAGAAAATAAAGCTCTTCTAATGAATTAAAATAGACTTTTATAAGAATAATGTATGGAAAAAAAGTAGTTATCTAAGCAGTCTAAACAAATCCATTCTTCGGATACAGCACTTATGGGAGGCAGATGATAACTGAAGTATCTGCAGGAGGATAAGCAACATCCTAATGGATAGAAGACTTGACATGACTGTCTCTAATGATTTAGAGTATGTGATTGAAGGTGTTCATAGCTGCCATATTCAATTGGTTGTTTTTTTCTAAGGTTCTATTTGTGTTTTTACCGTGCCTGTCTGTAAGGTCATTGAGGTTGAACAATACTGAAAAATTACATTATGCCACAGATCAAAGATTATTATTAATTTTTTGATGTTCACAAGATTATTTGTGAAATAACATTGTCAGCTTTGCATTATTGAAATGACAATCTTTCCTGTCCACTTGGAGAATTATTAAATTCATTGTTCTATTATGTTAATGACAGATCCAAAACGACACAATGAAAGAAAGTTTATATAGGAAAATATATATGAAATGTGACTTTAATTAGCATCAGAAAATTTAAAAATTTAAGGATTAATCAATAGTAATGTGAAACATTATGGGCCAGATTAGAAGTGGAGCGTTAACTGCGCTAGAAGTAAACAGATTGCGCTCGTATTATTAGTTAAAAGTAAATGGTTTTCGCTCGTGTGCTAACCCCACAAGTGCTAACACAAACTTAGAATATCACGTGCGATAAAATATTCCCCCATAGCAGTCAAAGGAGCAAAAAAGTGGAAAAAAAACCTTACACCCTACTCGCGAGCAAACCCGTTCCCATATTTTCAAGTGCGCTAACCCAACATGAAAATATGAATAGTTCACAATCCAATGTTCTTCACATAGCAGAATATTTTTTAAGAGCTGACTGCAACAGTGCGACTCTTGGCAGGGCCCTCTACCCATTTGATCCCTATAAATGTTACCTTGTATACCGCCTATGTTTATAGCACTGCAGAATCTGTTGGTGCTCTACAAATAACCGATAATAATAATCCTATATAATAAATGGCCAAGTATGTTTGTCAGATGCAGTCATGCGCAGTAGAGACTGCACGTGACAAACATACCTGACCGTTTGGATCCTGACACTCAGCAGAGCAAGGCTGAAGCAGAGTGTCAGGGAGCATGGCCGACGGGAGCGTTGCGATGGGGGCGTGACCGGGCGTCGTGAGGGGCGTGGCCGGGCATCGCGAGGGACATGGCCGGCTTGTGTCGCCGCGATGGGGCGTGGCCAGGCGGGGTGCCGCGATGGGGGCGTGGCCAGAGAGGCAAAGGCTTTCAATGAAGACAGAGGAGAGCCAGAGAGGGAGAAGGGCCAAAGAGGGGGGGAGAGAGAGAGCCAAAGAGGAGAGAGAGCCAAAGAGGAAAGAGAGCCAAAGAGGAGAGAGAGCCAAAGAGGGGGGGAGAGAGCCAAAGGGGGGGGAGAGAGCCAAAGAGGGGGGGGAGAGAGCCAAAGGGGGGGGGGAGCCGAAGGGGGGGGGAGAGCCAAAGAGGGGGGAGAGAGAGAGCCAAAGAGGGGGGAGAGAGAGAGCCAAAGAGGAGAGAGAGCCAAAGAGGGGGGAGAGAGAGCCAAAGAGGGGGGAGAGAGAGCCCCAAGAGGGGGGGAGAGAGAGCCAAAGAGGGGGGGAGAGAGCGAAAGAGGGGGGGAGAGAGCGAAAGAGGGGGGAGAGAGCCAAAGGGGGGGGAGAGCCAAAGGGGGGGAGCCAAAGAGGGGGGAGAGAGAGAGCCAAAGAGGAATGAGAGCCAAAGAGGAGAGAAAGCCAAAGAGGAGAGAGAGCAAAAGAGAGGAGAGCCAAAGAGGGGGGAGAGAGAGCCAAAGAGGGGGGGGAGAGAGCCAAAGAGGGGGGGGGGAGAGCCAAAGAGGGGGGAGAGAGCCAAAGAGGGGGGAGAGAACAAAAGAGGGGGAGAGAGCCAAAGAGGGGAGAGAGAGAGCAAAAGAGGGGGGGGGGGGAGAGAGCCAAATAGAGGGGGGGGGGGAGAGCCAAAGGGGGGGGAGAGGGGGAGAGAGCCAAAGGGGGGGGGAGAGCCAAAGAGGGGGGAGAGAGAGAGCTAAAGAGGAAAGAGAGCCAAAGAGGAGAGAGAGCCAAAGAGGAGAGAGAGAGGAAAAGAGGGGAGAGAGCCAAAGAGGGGGGAGAGAGAGCCAAAGAGGGGGGATGGGAGAGCCAAAGAGGGGGGAGAGAGCCAAAGGTGGGGGGAGAGAGCCAAAGGGGGGGGAGAGAGCCAAAGGGTGGGGGGTGAGAGCCAAAGGGGGGGGGAGAGTCAAAGAGGGAGGAGAGAGAGAGCCAAAGAGGAGAGAGAGCAAAAGAGGGGAGAGAGCCAAAGAGGGGGGGGGAGAGAGCCAAAGAGGGTGGAGAGAGAGCCAAAGAGGGGGGAGAGAGAGCAAAAGAGGGGGGGGGAGAGCCAAAGAGGGGGGGAGAGAGCCAAAGAGGGGGGGGAGAGAGCCAAAGAGGGGGGGGAGAGAACAAAAAAAGGGGGGAGAGAGAACAAAAGAGGGGGGAGAGAGAGAGCAAAAGAAAGGAGAGAGCCAAAGAGGGGAGAGAGAGAGCAAAAGAGGGGAGAGAGAGAGCAAAGGAGAGGGGGGAGAGAAAGCAAAAGAGAGGGGGGGAGAGAAAGCAAAAGAGAGGGGGGAAGAGAGAGCAAAAGAGAGGGGGGAGAGAGCAAGGGGTGGGACCGCTGTACTGCAAAAAATGGCCCGTGTACACGGGCTTTAGTACTAGTAATAATATAATTGATTATATATAGGTATATGTATATACAGATATATATAGGAAAATCTATTTATAAGTACTTAGAACATATTCTGCTATGTGCAGAACATAGGAATGCAAACTATTTACAGTAAAGAAATAGTTAAAAATGAATATTGCATACTTATGTTTTTACATGTATTCATCTACTTAACTTCAAATGGCTACAATGCATTTCTATATATGTGGTACATACTGTATGTATTTATGTGTTTATATGTCTGTAAATACATATATACAGTGTATACACATATAAATACATAAATACATCTGTACACACATATATATATATATATATATATATATATATATATACACACACACACATACATATACATCTTTAGAGATTTATATGTGTGTATGTATATCAATCTTAAAGCACCTGAGACCTCATATCTTTGAACCCTTATAACTTTTTTGCACAATTAAAAAAAAATAATAATTATTAGATGGTGTTAATATGAGTGTAGCTGTACTTTGAAATGTATTTTTGATGTGTTTTGTGACTTTTTTGTTTTGTGAAGCAGTTAACCAGAGCTCTGAGGACACGATAATTATTCTAGCGTAAATCGCTATTGCACTCAATAGAATGCGTTTACTTTCAACTTGTAATACGAGCGAGAAACCTAACCCCTAATTGCACATAACTGTTAGTGCTCCAAATGTAATCTGGCCCTATAGAGGCTAATATAGTTCAACACCAAGGGCGTATTTTGGCCTAGGCAAAGAAGGCACTTGCCTAGGGCGGCAAATTTGGAGGCGGCAGCACTTTTTTGTGGCTATATTTGTAAGAATCTTACAGTTATTTTAGAAGTATCATACAGGTATAATGGGATATTATATATATAATAATATAATGGGAGATTTTACCCATAGAGCTTACATTCTAGGGAATATGATAAGAGACTGTCCATGGAGCTTACAGTTTAGAAGTAGCTCTTAACCTTTCTTTTATTCAGCTATCTATTGCATTTAGTTCTGTTGGTTTTCAGCATTTAATATTGTATTTGCATCTCCATATAAGGCTCCAGGGTTTCTGGGCAGGGTTGATAGGCCTCATATCTGAAAAACTACAAACCATTATACCAAACATACCAGAAACAATGCTTTTTCTCCACCTACCAAAAATCGGAGAAACATACAAACGGGCCCACCTTTTGATAATGCTCACAGGAGCAAAAAAATGGAAATCACATGATATACCAACTCTAGAAGAATGGCACTCTTCAGTTAATGATTTATTAACCCTGGAAAGATTTCACTATTTTAAAATCAAATCAAATAGTCACTCACAAAATGATGATGGCTACATGGAAAGGTACCCCACTATGATATACAAAAATATCCCAAATAACTTTCAATTAGGTAGTGGAACGGCCCCATTCCGGCTCCCCTTAGGGTTTTTTTGTTTTGTTTTGTTTTTTTCTACTACCTTCTCCTTCTCCCTCATCTTCTATTTCATCTCTATTGTTCTTCCACTTCTTGATCCTCCTTCTTGATCTCGACACACAGTTTAAAGTTTATATTTGACTAGGCTTGTAATTGTTTAAAAAAATGTTAAAATGTCAAGCTCTAAGTAGAAACACATGAATTGTGATTAATTTGGATTTATCCAGCTTTACCATCTAGAGATTCTGTTTTATATTTGTTCTCAGAGGACTGACCCTACTATAAGAACTGTCTTATCAACTTCTCATAGATAAAAGTAACACTAGTCTGTTGGTAACGTAAATTGTTTCTTTTTATTGTAAATGTGCAATTTAGGATCAATAAAGCTTGTTTTGAAAAAAAAATTAAACCTAATCTAATACCCCTATAAAAATAAAAAAGCCCCCAAAATAAAAACACCCCCTAATCTAAGACTAAACTACCAATAGCCAAAAACAACAAGCAGCGCTCAAAGGAAAAGTCTCAAAGTCTCCTCGACTTTGGTAAGTAGCCCACACTGAGACACAGCCGTCTTCACGCCAATCCGCTTCCGTGTACGATCTCACAGCAGGCAGGCTCCAAGGAGTGATGTCACCGGTGCTTGCCTAACATAGGAACGCTCCAGTAACAGACATCCAAAAGGACCAAAAAGGCAGCATCCTGAATCTCCAAAAGATCTTCAAAGGACACAGTACTTTATATAAAAGCAAACACTCTTTATTTTATAAGGTACAAAAAGGAAAAAGTACACATAGTACAAATCACTAAACAAGAAAATGGTCAGTCAGACATGTTTCGTAAGTTATATATTGTACTTTCTTAAAAGGGCCTTTTGTAGGGCATTGCCCTAAATAAATCAACTCTTTTATCTAAAAAATAAAAGTTAACCCCTAACAGTAAACCCCCCAACCCACTAACCCCCCCCAAAATAATAAAACCTAACACTGAAAAAAAAAAAACTAAACTACCCATTTGTATGGGTATTGCCCTTAAAGGACATTCAGCTCTTTTACCGCCCAATAAATCCCTAATCTAAAAAATTAAAACATTTAGAAAAAAGCCTGTCTAACCCCCAGATAGGTACTTACATTTCCTGAAGTCCAGCAGTGAAGTCTTCTTCCAAGCAGCGACATCTTCTTCCATCATGGCGACCTCTTCTATCTTCATCCAGGACCGCAGAACTGAAGACTGGCGACCGCGGAGCCATGGAGTGTGAAGGATCCTCTTAATTTGATCACAGTCGTACATTGAATATTGAATGCAAGTTACACGTTTAAATATGGCGTACTTTGTATTCCTATTGGCTGATTTGATTCTTCAAATTCAAATCAGTCAATAGGATGAGAGCTACTGAAATCCTATTGGCTGATTTGAACAGCCAATAGGATTTCAGTAGCTCTCATCCTATTGGCATAAAGCTTCAATTGAAATCCGCCTTTACTGCAATTAAAATATCTTAAATATTTGTTTAAAAATGTATACATGCTACATGTATTTACTATACTTCTTTTATGTGCTGTTGGAAAGTCACAGTGTGAGTTAATAATGCAAAAGGGGGTTTCTTTTAAATTACACTTCATAGATGCAAAAATAATGATGATAACTGTTCATTAGTTTAATAAGGTAAATCTGAAGCTGTATTTACAAAGCATTAAAATTAACTGTTTGGGCTATTTATGGGCTAGATAACAATTGGTGCAGTAACGTTTGCACGCAAGCAATATTAGGTATTTGCATCGGACAAAAAGATCACTTGTATTACAAATTAAAAGTAAACATGACTCTGTGTCTGTATGTGTCAGAACATTTATTTTGGAAACGTCATAAAAAAAAATTACATTAATACCTGACCAAAAATATTATTACCAAATAAGGCTTAAAACCTTGGTGGAGGAGCAGAATTTTGAGCACAAAACCTAAATACACCACTGTTCCAAAGAATTACATACACCAGACTTTTCACAGATTTTCTTAGCAGTGTTTTATTGCTAGGAGATTGTGTGCATCCAAACAAAGTACACACATCAACACCTTTTATCTACTTTATAAGTTTATATTTGTTTTACAAATTGAAAGTAAACATGATCGCTAGAGAGCAATCACATTTTACACAGGATGGGGCGACTGAAAACCTTGCGTAAAGGGTAGTGCGTTAAAAAAAGTTGCACTAAACAAAACATAAATACATCGAAAATTACAGTTACACTCATTTAAAATTTACCTGATAAAAAGTAGTCATATAAATATGACAAGGTGTTTGACTGCAAAGGGCTATATTGTATATATACATACGTATACATGTCTAAATATGTGTATGCATGTATATATTTATAAATGTAAAGAACATAGGAATGTAAAATATGCATAACACGCTTTGGGTTTCGTGATTTAGTTCTAACATGATGTCGGGTTACAGCACATGAAGAATTAGTAATCTTAAAGCTGGTTCTCTAAGTATAAAATGTTAAAAAATTTTAATAACAATTTTATTAATTATTATAGATACTGAAAAAACTCTAAAATCCCATGAATATGTATATCTATAATCATTTTTAATAATTATTATAAATATTTTTTTAATATTTTATATTTAATATTTAAAGAATATGTTTTAAGATGACATATTCTTCATGTGCGCTAACCCGGCACTATGTTAGACCTAAAGCGCGAAGCACAAATCGCCTTACACATATTTTACATTCCTGAGTTCTTCACATAGAAAAGAATAACATTTTTATTATTAAATATATATTTATATATATATAACCTATTAACGCCTAATCTGCCACAACCCTCCAATGCAATAAACCCCCTAAACTATTAACCCCTACCCCACCACAACCCCTTAATGCAAACAACTCCGACACTACTTCTACCTAACACCTAACCACCCCACCTCTAAGATAACACCCCCTAAGTTACAAAAAATAACAATTACTAAAGCTAGAAGAGCTTTTTGTAGAGCATTGCCCTAAAATGACATTTACATTAAACTGCAACCCCATTCTACAATAAAAGTAACCCCACCCTCCTCCTAAAAAGCCTAATCTAAAAAAAACCTTAAACTAAAAAACAACCCTATCCTAAAAAAAGGTTGCCCTGAAAATGGCATTTGGTTTGGAATTCCCCTTAGAAGGGCATTTGGTATTGTAGTGCCCTAAAGAATTACAGCTCTTTTGCTGCCCAAAAAAATTAAAACCTATTCTGAAAAAAAATCTAATCCAAACAAAAGGTTGCCCTGAAAAACATAATTTATGTAAGAATTTACCTGATAAATTCATTTCTTTCATATTGGCAAGAGTCCATGAGCTAGTGACATATGGGATATACAATCCTACCAGGAGGGGCAAAGTTTCCCAAACCTCAAAATGCCTATAAATACATCCCTCACCACACCCACAATTCAGTTTAACGAATAGCCAAGCAGTGGGGTGATAAAGAAAGGAGTAGAAAGCATCAACAAAGGAAATTTGGAAATAATTGTGCTTTATACAAAAAATCATAACCACCATAAAAAGGGTGGGCCTCATGGACTCTTGCCAATATGAAAGAAATGAATTTATCAGGTAAATTCTTACATAAATTATGTTTTCTTTCATGTAATTGGCAAGAGTCCATGAGCTAGTGACATATGGGATATCAATACCCAAGATGTGGAGTTATCCACTCAAGAGTCACTAAAGAGGGAGGGAATAAAATAAAAACAGCCATATACCGCTGAAAAAATTAATCCACAACCCAAAAAAATAAGTTTATTTTCATTTTTGAAAGAAAAAAACTTAAATCAAAAGCAGAAGAATCAAACTGAAACAGCTGCCTGAAGAACTTTTCTACCAAAAACTGATTCCGAAGAAGCAAATACATAAAAACGGTAGAATTTAGTAAATGTATGCAAAGAGGACCAAGTCGCTGCTTTGTAAATCTGATAAACTGAAGCTTCATACTTAAAAGCCCACAAAGTGGAGACTGATCTAGTAGAATGAGCTATAATTCTCTGAGGCGGGGCTTAACCCGACTCCAAATAAGCTTGATGATTCAAAAAGCTTTAACCAAGAGGCCAAGGAAATAGCAGAAGCCTTCTGACCTTTCCTAGGACCAGAAAATATAATAAATAGACTAGAAGTCTTCCTGAAATGTTTAGTAGCTTCAACATAATATTTCAAAGCTCTCACCACATCCAAAGAATGTAAGGATCTTTCCAAAGGATTTTAAGGATTAGGACACAAGGAAGGGACAACAATTTCTCTACTAATGTTGTTAGAATTCACAACCTTAGGTAAAAATTCAAATCAAGTCCGCAAAACCGCCTTATCCTGATGAAAAATCAGAAAGGAGATTCACAAGAAAGAGCAGATAGCTCAGAAACTCTTCTAGCAGAAGAGATAGCCAAAAGGAACAACACTTTCCAAGAAAGTAATTTAATGTCCAAAGAATGCATAGGCTCAAATGGAGAAGCCTGTAAAGCCTTCAGAACCAAATTAAGACTCCAAGGAGGAGAAATTGATTTAATGACAGACTTAATACGAAATAAAGCCTGTACAAAACAGTGTATATCAGGAACTAAAGCAATCTTTCTGTGAAATAAAACAGAAAGAGAGGAGATTTGTCCTTTCAAGGAACTTGCAGACAAATCCTTATCCAAACCATCCTGAAGAAACTGTAAAATTCTAGGAATTCTAAAAGAATGCCAGGAGAATTTATGAGAAGAACACCATGAAATGTAAGGTTTCCAAACTCTATAATAAATCTTCCTAGAGACTGATTTACGAGCTTGTAACATAGTATCAATCACTGAGTCAGAGAAACCTCTATGACTTAGTACTAAGCGTTCAATTTCCATACCTTCAAATTTAATGATTTGAGATCCTGATGGAAAAACGGACCTTGAGATAGTAGGTCTGGCCGTAACAGAAGTGGCCAAGGCGGGCAACTGGACATCTGAACCAGATCCGCATACCAAAACCTGAGTGGCCATGCTGGCACTACCAGCAACACAAATGATTGTTCCATAATGATTTTGGAAATCACTCTTGGAAGGAAAACTAGAGGCGGGAAGATGTAAGCAGGATGATAACACCAAGGAAGTATCAGCGCATCCACTGTTTCCGCCTGAACATCCCTGGACCTGGATAGGTATCTGGGAAGTTTCTTGTTTAGATGAGAGGCCATGAGATCTATCTCTGGAAGACCCCATATCTGAGACAGTATAACATGAAAGACAAAAGCGCAAAAAGAGGGGATTCAAGCGTAATTGGTAAAAAAGTGCTGTATTGCACAAACATAGACTTCTACTCACCAGAGTTAGTATGAAAATAAGCCTTTATTGATACATTCTTTAAAACGATACTCTGTGTCCCAAGTACAAACAGTCCGTTTCCCAAGGTAATTAGCAGCTGGAAGTTCTTATATGCAGGACACAACCTGCGGCGGGCGTAGCCGGCTTGCCCACCCTCAGCTGGTTACTCTGAGGTTGCGGAGACTTGGGACCGGTGGTAGATTAACCCCAACGCGTTTCCCCCGGTATTCGCCAGGCTTTCTCAAGGGGATCTGGATAAGCACCCCATATCTGAACAATCTGAGAAAAAACATCTGGATTGAGAGACCACTCCCCTGGATGCAAGTCTGGCGGCTGAGATAATCCGCTTCCCAATTGTCTACACCTGGGATATGCACCGCAGAGATTAGACAGGAGCTGGATTCCGCCCAAACAAGTATTCAAAATACTTCTTTCATAGCTTGGGGACTGTGAGTCCCACCCCGATGATTGACATATGCCACTGTTGTGATAATGTCTGTCTGAAAACAAATTAACGGTTCTCTCTTAACAGAGGCCAAAACTGAAGAGCTCTGAGAATTGCACAGAGTTCTAAAATATTTATTGGAAATCTCGCCTCTTGAAATTTCCAAACCCCTTGTGCTGTCAGAGATCCTCAAAAAGCTCCCCAACCTGAAAGACTCGCATCTGTTGTGATCACAGTCCAGGTTGGCCGAACAAAAGAAGCCCCTTGATCTATCGACCATGTCAGAGAGTGTCGTACATTGGGATTTAAGGATATTAATTGTGATATCTTTGTATAATCCCTGCATCATTGATTCAGCATACAAAGCTGAAGAGGTCTTTATGTGAAAACGAGCAAAGGGGATCGCGTCCGATGCTGCAGTCATGAGACCTAAAACTTCCATGCACATAGCCACTGAAGGGAATGACAGGAGACTGCAACCAATTTAAAACATCTCTTGTCTGTTAGAGACACAGTCATGGACACTGAATCTATCTGGAAGCCTAAAAAGGTAAACCCTTGTCTGAGGAATCAAGAAACTTTTTGGTAAATTGATTCTCCAACCATGTTTCCGAAGAAACAACACTAGTTAATATGTGTGAGATTCTGCAGTACGTAAAGATTGAGCTAGTACCAAGATAACGTCCAAATAAGGAAACACTGCAATACCCTGTTCTCTGATTATAGAGAGTAGGACACCCAGAACCTTTGAAAAGATTCTTGGAGCGGTTGCTAGGCCAAATGGAAGAGCAACAAATTGGTAATGCTTGTCTAGAAAAGAGAATCTCAGAAACTGATAATGTTCTGGATGAATCGGAATATGAAGGTATGCATCCTGCAAGTCTATTGTGGACATATAATGTCCTCAATGAACAAAAGGCAGAATAGTCCTTATAGTCACCATCTTGAAAGCTGGTACTCTTACATAACGATTCAAAATTTTCAGATCCAGAACTGGTCTGAATAAATTTTCCTTCTTTGGGACAATGAATAGATTTGAATAAAACCCCAAACCTTGTTCCAGAAGAGGAACTGGCATGATTACCCCTGAAGACTCCAGGTCTGAAACATACTTCAGGAAAGCCTGAGCTTTTACTGGATTTACTGGGATACGTAAGAGAAAAAATCTTCTCACAGGAGGTCTTACTCTGAATCCTATTCGATACCCTTGAGAGAAAATGCTCTGAATCCATTGATTTTTAACAGAATTTATCCAAATATCCTTGAAAAACCTTAATCTGCCCCCTACCAGCTGAGCTGGAATGAGGACCGCACCTTCATGCGGACTTAGGGGCTGACTTTGGTTTCCTAAAAGGCTTGGATTTATTCCAAATTGAGGAAGGCTTCCAATTGGAGGCAGATTCCTTGGGGGGAGGATTGAGTTTTTGTTCCTTATTCTGATGAAAGGAACAAAAACGGTTAGAAGCCTTAGATTTACCCTTAGGTTTTTTATCCTGAGGCAGAAAAAACTCCCTTTCCCCCAGTAACAGTTGAAATAATAGAATCCAACTGAAAACCAAATAAATTATTACCTTGGAAAGAAAGAGATAGTAATCTAGATTTAGATGTCATATCAGCATTCCAAGATTTAAGCCACAAAGCTCTTCTAGCTAATATAGCTAAAGATATGGATCTAACATCACAAATAAAATGATTAGCATGTTGCAGTAAGCGAATAATGCTAGATATGTCAGAATCCAATTCTTGTTGCGTTAAATTCTCCAACCAGAAAGTTGATGCAGCCGCAACATCAGCCAAAGAAATTGCAGGTCTGAGAAGATGACCTGAATATAAATAGGCCTTCCTTAGATAAGATTCAAGCTTCCTATCTAAAGGATCCTTAAAGGAAGTACTATCTTCCATAGGAATAGTGGTACGTTTAGCAAGAGTAGAAATAGCCCCATCAACTTTGGGGATCTTTTCCCAAAACTCTATAGATTTTACTGGCAAAGGATACAATTTTTAAACCTTGAAGAAGGAATAAAAGAAGTACCTGGCTTATTCCATTCCTTAGAAATCATATCAGAAATAGGAAAAAAACAGCATTTAAACGTTTATTTAGACTAAACGTCAATAGGACTGGCTACCTCAATATCCAAAGTAATTAACACTTCATTTAATAAAGAACGCATATACTCAATTTAAATAAATAAGTAGATTTGTCAGTGTCAATGTCTGAGGAGGATATTCTGAATCAGATAGATCCTTATCAGAAGAGGATAAATTATCATATTGTTGGTCATTTGAAATTTCATCAACTAAATGAGAAGTTTTAAAAAAGACCTTTTACGTTTATTAGAAGGTGGAAATGCAGACAAAGCCTTCAGAATAGAATCAGAAATAAATTCTTTAAAATTTACAGGTATATTATGCACATTAGAAGTTGAAGGAACTGCAACTGGCAATGTACTATTACTGATGGACACATTATCTGCATGTAAAAGTATATCAAAACAACTATTACAAATGACATTCGGCGATATAATTTCTACAATTTTACATTAATGCACTTAGCTTTGGTAGAACCGATGTCAGGCAGTAATGTTCCAGCAGAAGCTTCTGAGGCAGGATCAAAGTGAGACATCTTGCAAAATGTAAGAGAAAAAACAACATAAAGCAAAATTATCTATTTCCTTATATGACAGTTTCAGGAATGGGAAAAAAATGCAAATAGCATAGCCCTCTGATAGAGAAAAAATCAAGAGGCAAACATCAATGGGGTATTGAAATAATGAAAAAGTTTGGCGCCAAGTTTGACGCACAATGTAACTAAACTTTTTTGGCGCCAAAAAATAACCGGAAATGACACACTCACGTCACTAATGATGCAACCGTGTGAAAGGTCTCGAACTTGCGTCATAGACGCACTCTTTCGCGCCAAAAATGACGCAATAAAATTTAGCATTTGTCGCACCCGCGGGCCTAATACCTAATTTGTAAGAAGTAGTCAATTGAAAAAAAGACTAAACCCCAGGTAAGAAATAAATTTAATTTTTAAAAGATGTTTATATTCCCCAAATATGAAACTGACAGTCTGCAGAAGGAAATACATGAACCTGACTCATGGCAAATATAAGTACAGTACATATATTTAGAACTTTAAAAAAATGCATAAAGTGCCAAACCATAGCTGAGGTGTCTTAAGTAATAAAAAACATACTTACCAAAAGACATCCATCCACATATAGCAGATAGCCAAACCAGTACTAAAACAGTTATTAGTAGAGGTAATGGTAAATTGAGAGTATATCGTCGATCTGAAAAGGGAGGTAGGAGATGAATCTCTACGACCGATAACAGAGAACTTATGAAAAAGACCCCCGTTAGGGAAATCATCGTATTCAATAAGTGATAAGTGATACTCCCTTCACGTCCCTCTGACATTCGCTGTACTCTGAGAGGAATTCTTCAACAATGCTGAGAAGTGCATATCAACGTAGAAATCTTACTTCACCACCTCCATAGGAGGCAAAGTTTGTAAAACTGAATTGTGGGTGTGGTGAGGGATGTATTTATAGGCATTTTAAGGTTTGGGAAACTTTGCCCCTCCTGGTAGGATTGTATATCCCATATGTCACTAGCTCATGGACTCTTGCCAATTACATGAAAGAAAGGGCATTTGGTAGGGCATTGCCCTAAAGTGATTTAAGCTCTTTTTGGAATAAAAAAAAGCCCTATTCTAGAAAAACCTAAAAGTAAAAAAAAAACCTAATCCCAAACAAAATCCTAACTCTAAACCCCAAAGTTTGTATCCACCAACTTGATTCCGGCTCCAGTGTGATCACCAACTGCGGTGCTCCTCTTCTTGATGGGGCCCATCTTCATCCTATCAGTGGCAGGGGCCCATCTTTATGGAGGCTACTGTCCTTTTCTAGTTACATCCATCTTCTGCCAATGCTCCACTGGGTAAGTCTTTATCCATCTTCCATCCAATGTGTCTTCTTTTCTTCACATCTTCTGATTCCCCAACGCCCTCTTCAAATAATCATGTGTCGCAGACTGAATTTTTAATGTTTGGTACCTTTGCATTCATATTGACTGATTTTCTAATCCAAATTCAAATCAACCAATAGAATGAAAGCTTTCTCTATTAGCTGATTTGAATTTGAAAATCAGCCAATAGGAATGCATTGGATTGGATTTAGCCAGGCATTTATTTTTAATCCTTCTGCAAGCTTTAAGAAAGTGTATCCTTTTTCAGCATCTAGTGTTAAGTTTTGAGAAACTATTCCCAAAGTGAATGGGGCTATTTCTACTCGGACTTTACATACCTTTATTTCCTTTGGGAGATAGAATCCTTCCAAAGGAGGTTTTTTTAAGCAGGTTATCTTTGTACATTAGTAGCATATATTACTGATTTGGCTGCTGATTCTTTCTTTATGGTTTAATAATCTTTTTAGGCAGTTTACTGATGATTCTGTTGGTGAAGATGTTAAGACTATTATGTTTTGGTTATTTTTTCTTTTTTCAACTTGCAGCTTTACAGAAGCTGAAGTATAATTGTTCACAGAGCACTTACTCTGGTGAGATGAATAAATTGAGGGGTGAAATATCTTCCTTTTATACATAGAGATGTTTAGGTGATAGTTTCCTGTCAGCTTTTTACAGTTATGCTGCTTCACTTTAAAGTGATTTAGCAAATGAGTTCTATGTCCCTTTAAGTCTATTATTAACAAATTTTTTACCTTCTTGTAATCTTATTTTGGTTTTGAGAGTTTTGCAGCCTTCTTTTTTTTAAAACCTATGCATTAGGTTTTGTTTCTTTTGCCTGTTTTTTTCTGATAGAATAGTTATCTGCTCTTTTATGTTATCGTATTTTTTAGGATAAGGCAGTTTCTTAGGACTAGATTTGTTTTCTTTCCTAGAGTTGTATATTCTGTCTGTATCAATTTGTATCAATTTGTTGTTAAGGCGTCAAAATAGTATATTGATGCTACTATAGACAAACTTCTAGTTTATTCATGTTCTTTTCTGGTTATGGGCAGTAAGCTTCTGTCATTTCTTTGTTTTCTTGGTTGAGGCTGTTCCACAAGGCTTTTTTTTGGAGGCAGGTTAGCCTCCACATTAACGGATTTACTGCTCATTCTATTAGATTAATTGCCATTTCTTGGCCTTTTAGGAATGAAGCTTCAGTTGTCGAAGGCAGCTATTTTTTCTCAATTTCTACCATTTTGGTGTCTTTGCTTCTTCTAAGGCGGCCTTTGGTAGGAAAGTCGTTTAGGTAGTTGTCTCAGAATAAATAATTGACTGTTGGTTATTTTTTCATTTCATGGTTTTTGCCCTTTTTTTAGGTTTTATTGGAGTTGTGGATTTACATTTTCAATGAAAAAAGATGATTCTGAAATCCCACCCCTTATGTTTCATTACGCATGGACTCCACTGCTTGGGTATTAATTCCTGGAAGTAATGGATTGTGGACTCTCAGACACCTGTATGAAAGAAAACATAATTTATGCTTACCTGATAAATTTATTTATTTCATGGTGAGAGTCCACGAGAACCCTACGCTGTGTCTTTCTGGTGTTTTTTCTTAACCACATTTTTTCCATGCTCCTATTTTTGATTCTTGATTCTTTTTCTTACATCTTTGGCTTGGCTGTATGTCAGACTGAGTTACTTACCAGTGAGGTGGAAGGGATTTAATAGAGTTCCTGGGGTTTGGGAATATTTGCTTCCTCCTAGTGATAGGGAAGAATAATTCCCAGGAGTAATGAATCGTGGACTCTCACCACGATGAAATAAATTAATTTATCAGGTAAGCATAAATTATGTTTTTTCTTCTGCACTCTTCATTGAAGCCTAAGGGGAGAATGTGTTTATGTTATCTGAAGTCCAGAAGTTAGTGCATGTCGGGTTTAACTCAAGTGCAGACTTTTTGCTTTCAACTTGTAATACGCGCTCTACCCAACACGTGTGACAATCTATTGTAGCGAAGCATACACTCGTGCGAGAGCACTAAACAGCATGCCACTTGTAATCTAGCTGTCTGTGTACTAAATATATATAAATATTTTAACAAATCAGCTGACCCTTTACATTACACTGCAGAACCTTCCATGTGCCAGAGAAACTACATATTTCCGCTAGTCTTCGTGTAGATATCTGGCAAAGCTTTCTTAATCAAAATGAAAATGTGGTTATTATGTTAAGTTATTATGGTTATTATGGTAATACAGTTGCATTTGGTCTGTCTCAATTTATAGTTTAGAATATACACATTTCCAAATCAATGTTGAATCCAAAATAAACTCTTAACAAGAGTTCTTCTAACGCAGATGTCTATATTAAGATGCAGCTAAATATTTTAGTGGAAACTGATTTTTTTTGTTAAATCTCATTTCTCAGTCTATTATGTAGTTATAAAACACAAAAGACAGGGGGCGGAGCGTGCGGGCATTCAAGATGGCCACACCACACTAAAGCTTCTGCGAATGCCAGGACAAAAATCACCATCAGACCTCACCCGAGCCCGACATGAACCATTATTGCACTCAACCTGACTGAGGAGACACCTTCTAGTCCGAATGGAAAGAAATTCCGCCACTGCTGAGCACACCAGATTCCCATGGGACATTGCGTAGTAGGCCGCAGGCCTAAACTATTGCAATTGCTGCTCCTGACCCACGCGGCTGCAGCTCACACTAAGGCACTACATGGCAGCATTACACAGAGACACCGAGCTCTGCCTGTCTGTTCCTGCTACTAGCTGGCATCCTACCTTCCTCCTGAGACATATAAGGCGCCGGATTGAGCGAAGACTCGCTCTTTCTGACCCGCAAAATCAGTGGTAAGAACTTTCTTAAGCTGCACTGCATCTCCTGCACATATATGTTAGCACAATACTTTTTGCAGCAGCTTATACCACGGCTTCTTAAAATGCGACACTACAAAAAGCACCATAACTCTTACAAGATGAACTATTTTTAATATATCAACGCTACTCTGAACCCACTATAACTTTATCAAGGCACACTTATACATCTGGAACTCCCAGGCATGGATGCATGAACCATACCACAAGCCATAGCTGGAAATACCAGCTCTCTACACTGTCTGCCTCAATCAATAGAATCAATGTGAAACAGAGCACCCTTACTTAAAACACAGTAGGCCTAGCATTCTACAACAGGTCTACATATATTTAAACAAAGGCCTCACAATGGCAATGCGCAGAACTGTGAAATCAGACAAAGTAACTAGATCCCACAGTTCATCTAGCACAGTAAACATATACTTTAAAAGTGTGGATAAAAAGAGATACTCCTCTGACTTGTGATGAAGAAGACAGCACACCTGATAACCCTGATATGCCGCAATCACCATCATCTCCTAGCGTTTCATTGGAACTAGACAATGGTCCAATAACTCTTAAGCCCATGGAGGCCCTAATTAACCAAGTAAAACCTTGTATAAAAAACGAATGCGCAGGCCTGACAAAAGACATAAACGAACTCGGTTTCAGAGTAGAAACCTTAGAAGTTGACCAGGAGGAACTGGTCAAGAAAATGACTACAATATCAGAGACAATAGAATCCCAACAAGCCCAGATCACCGACGTAGAAAACAAAATAGACAACATTGAAAACCAGACAAGACGGAATAATCTCCACTTCCGAGGAATTTCGGAGTCAGTATCTGGTGAGGACATATTAGACTACTTGCAAAACCTGTTTCAGTCACTGGCTATATCAAACTCTGTGGTGATGCAAGAAGTTCCAATAGAGAGAACTCACAGAGCACTAAGTCCCAGGCCCAGCAAAAATCAGCCACCCAGAGACATTATTGTCTGTTTCCAAAGTTACAGAGACAGAGAAAAAATACTTCAGTTCTCTAGAGCACAGCAACCTGTTTCATACTTGGGTGTAAAGATTCAAGTTCATAGCAAGACCTATCAGCAAAGACACTCCAGAAAAGAAACAAATTTGCACCTCTGACTTCACACCTTCGTTCCCTCAAGATTCCCTACAGATGGGGTTTCCCTGTATCCATACACATTGTCAGAAATGGGAAACGCACAGAATGTAGAGACCCTTCTACAATAATTGACAATTGCAAACAACTCAACATCCCTCTTCTTGAGCCAACACCATCAACAACCGACATTCCCACCTCATCAGCGCATCCCAAACCACAGGGTATAATGTGGTCTGAAGTAGCAAGCAACCATTACAAGAAGAAATATGGTACTAAACCTTCAATTCTTCCTGATGCCACCTGAATCTTCATTCCAACAATAAGACTAATTAGACTCGTGATTACTGAGTAGCCATTATAACCACTTCATGTTCTAATAAACAAAGAAACTTCAAGGTTTTACACTGTTCCTTCTCTAATTATCACAGTTTACACCCTTTTGTTGAAAAAGTTTATGTAGCCTTTATAATGAATATATGTGCCTTTATTTTATTTGTTACAAATTGTTTATTTATGTTGGTCGGTCACAGAGTGACTCCCCACCAGAGGAATATATTTTTGTTCTCACTTTTCTAATACCTCTGGGGGTGGGGTTTGTCCATGCCATACTTAAGCCCCACTGTCACTTTACTTCTTTGTTCCCATTTCATTACTATTATCCCCTTTTCCTCTTCTCCTCTCCTACCTACCCCTTTTATGCCCTCCCTCTTCCCTCATCTTTTTCCCCCACATTTTTACTCATCAAGGCCCTCAGCCTTGTTTATACTAGTGTTATATTTGTGTTTTTTTTAGTTAATTTTGCTATTGTTTACATTGCTACATATTTACAAAGTGTACTTTCTCTGATTTTATTTGAAACCACACGGTATCCTCAATTTTACCTATCTCCCATTTACATATCTATGTTTACCAACGTTAACCACCCATGTATTTATGTATTGGGTACTAGCAAAGTGCGGCTAATCACCCGTAAGGGTCTCAAGGCGCTGCTCATTTTATCAACCTCGGAAGGATGAAAGGCTTAGTGGACCTCGCTGGGGATCGAACCTGCAACCCTCGGGTTGCTACAGAGCTCAGCCACAGTGCATTAGCATGCACACTCCTATTATTACCTCAATGCCTCAAACAATACCGAAAAATAAATATTCCAATCACTACACAAAATGTGAAGGGCTTCCTGACTCCCCAAAAAAGGTCCATTGCATTTCATGATTTCCATAAGAAAAAGATAGATATAGTCATGCTACAGGAAACTCACTTCAGAAAATCTCATGAACCCACCCTGTCACGTTTACACTTTGACCAACACTTCCTAAATTTGGGCCCCACAAGAAAAAATGGAGAATGCATCTCCTTTAAAAAAGGGACACCCTTAACACACTACAGACATACTAAGACCCCGACGGCAGGATTTTAATCTTAATAGGACTCTATTATGGGAGACCACTCATGCTAACCAATTTATATGCTCCCAATTGCCCTACCTCCCCCTATTTTCATAAAGCTATTTTCATAAAGTAATAAACCAGCTTCTAGACCTAGCAAAAGGCCCAATAATAATTGGTGGAGACTTTCATTTTCCAATATGCCCTACATTAGATACATCCTCCGGTAAATCTTACATCCGAGCCCACGAACTAAGAGCAAACTACCAGGCACTTCAGATTATACCCCTATTTGACACCTGGAGAACAAAAAATCTAACCACCAAAGATTACACCTTCTTCTCCAACCCACAGTGCTCCTATACCCACCTTGACTATATTTTCTGCGACCACAACACACTTCCAGCCTTAGTTGACTCCAAAATACAACATACAGCCTGGTCTGACCACAGCATGGTTGCCACTACCTTCCTGTGGTCTTCCAAACCACACCCACAACAACACTGGAGACTCAATGACCAAATATTTACTGACCCACTTATACTTGAGGACATTATAAAAAAGACTCAATCATTTTTTTCTTTTAATGACCCTTCAGCTACCTCTGCAGTAAATAACTGGGAAAGTTACAAATGCTACATAAAAGGAGAACTAAGGAAACATACCCATAAACAGCGGAAAACAAGAACTACTCAATGAGGCTTCTTTATCATAGGTCTTGTGGACCTGATCCGACAGTGTGGATCAGGTCCGCAAGACCTCACTGAATGCGGCCGCCAGCAGGGGGGTGTCAATCAACCCGATCGTACTCGATCGGGTTGAATTCCGGCGATTCCTGTCCGCCTCATCAGAGCAGGCGGACAGGGTTATGGAGCAGCAGTCTTTAGACCGCTGCTTTATAACTGGTGCTTATGGCGAGTCTGTAGGCTTGCCAGAAACATGGGGCGTCAAGCTCCATTTGGAGCTTGATAGATAGGCCCCAATATATCACACTCTCAAATGATTACATCACTGCTGAGAAAGCCCTCAAACGCAATCCCAAATCTCAACAAATTTTTTTGTGTATCCACCTGTGGACCCCAATATTTACTAACTAAACACAGCCGAGTCAATTACCTCATTGAAACCTAGTGGAAACAGGGATTGAAATCTGTAGATCCAGTACATCTTACGTTGTCTCAATTTAGTGTATCTATTATAATTCAAATTGATAGGTATGCTCTCTATAGGTGTAATTTGAAGTTTACAGCTTGCACTATGTTCTTGAATAATATGTCTGGATGCAGTATGTTTAAGTGATTTGTTTTTAAAATTTCTAAGATGTTCGCTCCATCTTATCTGTACCTTTCTAGAGGTACGACCTATATTTGGCATGCCACATTCGCAGGTTAAAGCATATATTACGAAGTTGGAGTTACAAGATAATCTCCCCTTTATTGGAAATTACCATTATTGGAAATACTTTTAACAGATTATCAGCAAAGATAGTAATAATGGTTGGATTACAATACACCATAATAAGAATAAGAATAAGAACACAAACAGTACCAGATATGCTTGAAACCATATTTCTCACAAAAATGGAAACACAAACTCCCATTGGGGACATACTAGTAAAATAAGGAGACAACACACACTGATAGATCCAACTACCCTGCCATGGATAAACCCCATAATTTTGACAGGGACTATAGGGATACTAAACATCCCAATCACTACGAGAATCTTAACACTATCCCTATCGAAAATAGGTTTCAAATCCTAGACACCACCCCTAATGCCTCTTACAATACGGATACAAGTGAGTTTCATCCCAATAGATCTAATTATACAAGAAATGAGAGTGCACCATCCATATTCAATGAGGTTTTTTTAGGCACCCCCTTTATGGAGGAGTACACATCCAACTCCAAATCAGAAAAAAAGACTGTATCCAAATGGGGAAGGAGAGGTAGAGGGAATAGGATTGTGTCAGGGTGCCAGGAAACAGACTGAGATGAGAAGTGCAAAAATAATCACACCTTTATTAATAGCAAAAAATAATAAAAAGTCCACAAGTCAAATAACAAGCCAGGAATCAAAACCAGAGCTGGTAGTCAGACGAGCCGAGTCAGGAGCCAAAGTGAATAGTCAGATGAGCCGGAATCAGGAACAAGGAAAACAGCAGAGTCAGGAACAAGCCAGGTTTCAGGAACCAGGAAGGACGTCAGGCAGCCAGGTAATACACAGGAACTCTCACAAGGTCTGAGACAACGCAAAGGCAAAGCATACTGAACAGAGGCCCTTAAAATAATAAGTGATGACATCACAATTCTGAGACTGCATCCTGTCTCACATGGATGATGCACACCAGTCTGGCCATAAAAGGAAGTGCAGGAATTGAGCAGCATCTCCCACAATGCACCATAGTCAGGAAGAGAGGTGAGTAAAATGGCAGCACATGGCAAACACAACAGTGAAAAATCCCTGACAGTACCCTTCCCTCAACGACCCCTCCCCCGCGGGAGAACAAAAGGCTTATTGGGGAAATGGGCATGGAAGGCACAGAGGAGGGCGGGAGCATGAACATCAGCGGAGGGAACCCAAGAACGCTCCTCCGGACCGTAGCCCCTCCAGTAAACCAAATACTGTACACGGCCCCTGGACATACGAGAGTCAATAATGCTGCTGACCTCATACTCCTCATGGTTATCAACAAAGATAGGACAGGGACAAGGCAACACAGTGGTAAACCGATTACAAACCAATGGTTTCAAGAGGGAGACATGAAAAACATTGGGATGCGCATAGCAGGAGGAAGGTCAAGAGCGTAGGCTACAGGATTAACCCGTCAGAGTATTCGAAAAGGACCAACATAACGGGGAGCCAATTTATTGGAAGGCACACGAAGGTTCAAGTTGCGGGAGGACAGCCAAACTCTCTCACCAACCTGGTAGGAAGGTGCGGGCAGACGCCTACGATCTTGGCGCTGCATAGAACGATGAAGGCAATCCTGAATCTGCACCCACGTGGAACGGAGTTGCCGGAGATGCTCCTCCAAAGCCGGAATACCCTGAGACATGAATGAATCGGGCAACAAGGATGGTAGAAACCCATAATTCGCCATGAACGGGAATATCTTGGAGGAAGCATTAATAGCACTATTACAAGCAAACTGTGCCCAAGGTAACAGTTCAGACCAATTATTGTGGTGATCTGAGACATAGCAACGGAGGAACTGTGCCAGAGCTTGATTAGACCGTTCTGCAGCCCCATTGGATTGAGGGTGATATGCTGAGGTAAAGGAAAGCTGGATCCCCATTTGAGCACAAAAGAATGCCAAAATCTGGAGACAAACTGGCTACCCCAGTCCGACACTATCTCCTTGGGTAACCCATGTAAATGGAAGACCTCCCGGGCAAAAATTGAAGCAAGCTCCTGAGCGGTAGGCAGCTTCATCAAGGGAATGCAATGTGACATTTTAGAAAAAAGGTCAACCACCATAAGGATAACAGTATTGCCATTGGAAACAGGGAGCTCGACAATGAAGTCCATGGAAAGATGTGTCCAAGGATGCTCACCATTAGCAATAGGTTGAAGAAGACCCACAGGAAGACGTCGAGGAGTCTTATTCTGTGCACAAACTGAGCAGGAGGCAACATACGCAGCAACATCAGAACGAAGACCTGGCCACCAGAATTGTCGAGTGACAGACCAAATCATTTGGTTCTTGCCTGGATGACCTGCGGCTTTAGGATAGTGGTAAGTGTGCAAAAGTTTAGTTCGAAGATTCTCAGGAACAAAACACTTACCACTAGGTTTCTCAGGAGGTGCATTGGTTTGTGCAGCCAGGATCTCCTCCCCCAAGGGAGAAGTCAAATTAGTACGTATGGTAGCCAAAATATGGTCAGGAGGTATAACAGGAGTAGGTACAGACTCCTCCTTGGACAGAGGTGAAAATTGTCGAGAGAGGGCATCAGCCCTAACATTCTTACTACCAGGCAGGTAGGAGACCACATAATTAAACCGAGACAAAAATAGCGCCCATCTGGCCTGTCGGGGCGACAAACGTTTTGCTTCAGATAGATAAGTTAAATTCTTGTGGTCAGTAAGAATGAGCACTGGCACGCTAGTACCCTCAAGAAGATGCCTCCATTCCTTAAGTGACAAAATTATGGCCAGTAATTCCCTGTCACCAATTTCATAATTGCACTCTGCTGGAGACAATTTCTTAGAGAAGAGACCACACGGATGCAAGGAACCGTCAGGTGTAGGACGTTGAGACAAGAGGGCACCTACTCCAGTCTCAGACGCATCGACCTCAAGAACAAAAGGCAGTACAGGGTTAGGATGAGCCAGAACTGGAGCGGCAGCAAAGGCAGTCTTAAGACTATCAAAGGCCTTAATGGCAGTAGGTGACCAATGGAGTGGATCATTCTCTTTACGGGTCATGTCTGTGATAGGTTTGACCAAGGAAGAAAAGTTTTTAAGAAACTTTCTATAGTAATTGGAAAACCCCAAAAAACGTTGAATAGACCGAAGACCAACTGGGTGAGGCCACTGCAGAACTGCAGATAACTTGTCAGGATCCATGGAGAACCCTGCAACAGAGATAACATAACCTAGGAAGGTTACTTGCGTCTGATGGAACTCAAATTTCTCGAGTTTACAAAACAGGCCGTTCTCACGTAGTCTCTGAAGAACCCGTGTAACATCAGAACGATGAGCCTCAAGTGTGAGTGAGTGTATGAGGATGTTGTCTAAGTACACCACAACACACTGTTGCAATATATCTCGTACGACATCATTAATAAATTCCTGAAAAACAGCAGGAGCATTACATAGGCCAAAGGGCATTACAAGATACTCATAATGCCTGCTTCTGGTGTTAAATGCTGTTTTCCATTTGTGGCCCTCCTTAATCCTAACGAGATTGTACGCTCCTCTCAAATCAAGTTTAGTAAAGACCGTAGCTCCCTTGAGGCGGTCAAAGAGTTTCGTAATAAGCGGAATAGGGTAGGCATTCTTAATGGTAAGACGATTAAGACCCCTATAATCGATACATGGTCTTAACTCGCCACCCTTTTTCTTCACAAAGAAGAAGCCAGCCCCTGCAGGAGAGCAGGATTTGCAGATTATTCCCAGCGACAGAGCATCGGCAACATACTCCTCCATAGCATTATTCTCTGCAACAGACAGAGGATACACCCGGCCCCGAGGAGGAATGGCTCTGGGTTTCAGGTCTATGGCACAATCGTAAGACCGGTGAGGAGGCAATGTACTGGCACGCACCTTGTCAAACATGTCTAGCAACTCTCGGTACTCCTCTGGCAATTGAGAAACCGAAGAAGTGCACAAGACTTTAACTGGTTTCCGAAGACAAGTGGAAATACATTGCGAGTACCACGACAAAATTTCGGACCTGCGCTAGTCGAGACTGGGATTGTGCTTTTGGAGCCAGGGATAACCCAGAACAACCAGAAAATGTGGAGAGTTTATCACCTGGAACTGGAGGATTTCAAAATGGAGAGCCCCAACACCCATGGACAACGGAGCAGTTTTGTGAGTAACGAGTGCGGGCTGAAGGGGCCTGCCATCAATGGCCTCAATAGCAAGCAGAACGGACCGAGGCAAAACAAGAATGGAGTGCTTTGATACAAAAGCACTGTCAATTAAATAGCCCGCAGCACTGGAGTCAACAAGAGCCTGAGTGACTATGGAGGAGTCCACCCAGGAAAGGACAACCATGACCAAAGGTTTCTCCTTAAGCGGTTCCGGGGACGAGGATAAACCACCCAAGGTCTGCCCCCGACAGGACCTTAGGTGTGAGCGTTTCCCGGCCGTGTAGGACAAGACTTCAAAAGGTGGCCCTGTAACCCACAATAGAGGCAGAGCTCCTCCCTCCTCCTAAAGGCCCTCTCCGCCACGGAGAGACGCATGAATCCCAGCTGCATCGGCTCAGCAGTACCTGGTGACTCAGGATCAGGAGGCATGGGAGGAGAGGGAGGCATGGGTGGGAATGAACACGTAGGAGACAACGGAACAGGAGGCTTCAGCAAGCGCTCCTTGAAAGAGGGCCTCTCTCTTAGTCTGAGGTCAATTAGGATCAAAAAAGACTCCAATGCCTTGAGATCCTCTGGTAAATCTCTGGCAGTAACTTTGTCTTTAATCGCATCAGAGAGCCCATGAAAGAAGGCGGCAACAAGGGCTTCATTGTTCCAACCTACCTCTGCGGCAAGCGTATGGAACTCAATAGCATACTGAGCAACAGATCTTGTACCTTGCAGAATGGACATGAGTCATTTAGCAGCAGAGGAGGAGCGAGCCAGAACATCAAATACCCTTCAAAAGGAGGCCACAAATTCAGGGTAATTTGAAATCACAGGTTTATTAGTCTCCCACAAGGGATTAGCCCAGGCAAGAGCTGTGTCAGAGAGTAATGAGATGAGAAATCCCACATTAGTTCTGTCAGAGGGAAACGCCTGAGGTAACATATCAAAGTAAATGTCCACCTGGTTCAAAAACCCTCTGCACTGAATAGGATCGCCTCCATATCGCTGAGGTAGAGGTGCAGAACCGGACATGCTCCTGGTAGGCATAGGTGCAGCAGCGGAAACAGGAGCAGCCATAACTTGCGGGACACTTTGGTCCAAATGTGCAGTGCGAGTCAGCAGGGTTTGCAGGGATAGTGCAAATTGATCCAAGCGGTGATCCTGTACATTCATCCTGGAAATGATGGCAGGTAAAAGGTGGATTATTAGCACCATCAGGATTCATGGCCTTTGCGTAATGTCAGGGTGCCAGGAATCAGACTGAGACGAGAAGTGCAAAAATAATCACACCTTTATTAATAGCAAAAAATAATAAAAAGTCCACAAGTCAAATAACAAGCCAGGAATCAAAACCAGAGCTGGTAGTCAGACGAGCCGAGTCAGGAGCCAAAGTGAATAGTCAGATGAGCCAGAATCAAGAACAAGGAGAACAGCAGAGTCAGGAACAAGCCAGGGTTCAGGAACCAGGAAGGACGTCAGGCAGCCAGGTAATACACAGAAACTCTCCCAAACAGGTCTGAGACAACGCAAAGGCAAAGCATACTGAACAGAGGCCCTTTAAATAATAAGTGATGACATCACAATTCTGAGACTGCATCCTGTCTCACATGGATGACATAGAAGATAGAGACAAAAAAGCGCATCCGGATTCAAGTGTGTTTATTAACAAAGATAGATATGACACACAAACAGAAATGCACTTACAATGTTTATAATAAAACTTGCATTGGTTTATAGAGATGTCCCAGGCGATGCTGACCGGACCAAAGACCACAAGCCCTCCAAGTGAAGTCTGGACCCCCTTAGTCGACCACCAGTGCAGGTACTCTCAAAGTTTCACCAACAATTTGTAGTATTAACCTCAACGCGTTTCCCCCGTTTGCGAACGGGCTTTCTCAAGAGGACAGGTGATTATAACCTGTGTTAGCAATTAGTATATAGCAATAGTAAGCCAATCAGAATTAGGTTAAAAAAAGCAGAACACCCCTTCTATGTGATGTCAAGACTTAACCCTTTCGCGTCCATTATACAGGTAAATCAGCATTGCTGGGTAAATTACATAAGTATATATATATATATATATATATATATATATATACACATAAAAAATAAATAACATAAAATTCATGCATGTTCACAATTACATTGATGACTTTAAAATTTGATGTAGACAAATTAAAAAGATCCAAAGGAATTAAAAAAGGACCTTTTAGAATTGTATCATGGAAATGGTCCTAATAGATAAAAGCATTATAATAAACATTAAAATATAATAATTTCTATACTATTTATAAATATAAAAAGATGCATGATATTTTAATATGCTCCATTTAAATACATAGGTAGAACTTATATGAGCACTAGTTGGTGAATTTACATGTGTGCTGCCACATCAATATCAATATTCATTCCCCTAGGTGTTAAACAATTTATCTTGTATATCCAAAGGGTTTCTAATTTCCACAATTTCAGCAGTCTATTTCTTTCTTTGGGAGCTACCCAATCTATCACCTGTATGCGTAAGCTACTAGGGTCACAATTGTGTTCATCCATAAAATGCCTAGGCACACTATGTTTTGGGAATTTTTCTTTGATGTTATGAACATGCTCATATATTCTCCTTTTTATTTTTATTTTCGTGCGGCCTACATAATACAGGCCACACCCTCACTCAAGGAGATAGACTACGAATGTAGAATGACAGTTACTTCTAACTTTAATATTGAACTTTTGTATGTGATCAGAGTTCATGAATGTAGGAGAACTATTTATATGCTGACACATGACGCACTTAGACTTGCCACATTTAAAGGTTCCTTTTTTGCCTATCAACCAACTGGAATTGTTGTTACCTTTTTCTGATCCTTTTTTCAATTTACTGGGAGCCAGAATGTTTTTTAGATTTCTCCCTTTCTTGAATGTTATATCCGGGCCATTCCCTAATTGACTTCCTAGGATGGGATCAGCCTTTAAAATGGACCAATGATTATTAAGTATCTTCCTAATGTGTTTAGCTCCCTCATTGTATGTTGTGATGAACCTAATGGGGGTCTCTCCTTGCTCCTTATCATATTGTTCTTTATTATTTTTCTTCTTATCCTTTATCAGCAGTTCACTTCTATTTTTAAGCAGAGCTCTTTCTTTTGCATCTGTCAATAACTTCTTACGAATCAATTTGTTTTCTAAAATTTCAGATTCCAACTGGAATTTGGTTTCATGAGTACAATTCCTACGCATACGGAGGAACTGGCTATACGGAATATTTTGTTTCCAGCTTTTTTTATGTGCGCTGGAATAGTCTATATAACTATTTCTTTCAGTCTTTTTTCTAAAATTGGTTACTGCAATCTTATTGGATTCATCTTTATATAAAATCAAGTCCAGGAATTCGATGGATACATCTGAATGATTACCAGTGAATTTTAGATTATATTCATTGTTATTGATGTAAGCATAGAACTCCTGGATCTCTGATTCAATGCCCTGCCAAAGAATAATAATATCATCAATAAAACAGCTGTATTGTATAATATTTTTCTCAAATACGTATTTGGCCCATATATACTGATTCTCAAAATGATTCATATAAAGGTTTGCGTATGAGGGTGCGAAAGTCGTCCCCATCGCGGTCCCTTTGGTTTGTAAACCTGGATGATGCACACCAGTCTGGCCATAAAAGGAAGTGCAGGAATTGAGCAGCATCCCCCACAATGCACCATAGTCAGGAAGAGAGGTGAGTAAAATGGCTGCCAGCAGCACATGACAAACACAACAGGGAAAAAACCCTGACAGATTGATCTTGCATTCTATTGGCTGATTGGAACAGCCAATAGAATGTGAGCTCAATCCTATTGGCTGATTACATCAGTCAATAGGATTTTTCCTACCTTAATTCCGATTGGCTGATAGGATTCTATCAGCCAATCGGAATTCAAGGGACGCCATCTTGGATGATGTCATTTAAAGGAACCTTCATTCTTCGTTAGGACTTCGTTTGAAGAGGATGGCTCCGTGTCGGCTGGATTGAAGATGGACCCGCTCCGCTCCGGAAGGATGAAGATAGAAGATGCCGCCAATTTTTGCTGTGCATCAATTTTTGGTAGTAAGCTGCGGATATTACAGTGCACAAAGGAGAGGCCTTTTTTAGCTGGAAGGCTAGGAATGGAATTTGTTAGGGGACCAGGGTTAGACTCTACATCATTTGCAAGGGCAAGTAACATAAGGAATAGGAATTTGGAAATCATTTTAGTTTTGCCATATAGTGAATGTGATACTTTATAATTTTGTGAGGTGGGGGTAGGAGGGTTATTTTTTATAACCCTCCACCAGCACTCAGCAGATAAGTTACAGCAACAGAGCAGGCCATGGTGTATGATAATTTGTTTTCCAGTTAGGGGTGTGTGCTTATGGCGGTTATTATGTGAACAAAATTGGAGTGAGAAAAGGGTTATCATGAATAACAGTATGGTCATATTTGGATTCATGTTAGTGGTATGAGGTGTGTAGATAAAAAAATAAAAAATAAAAAGTATATACACTATTGATGTGTGATATATAGCTATTTATAGGAAGAGAGGGTATGTATTCTATAGGGTTAAGTAAAAGGAAGGATGTGCTGACCAGTGTTTGCAGCTGTGGTTTAAGCAGAATGAAAGTAGTGTGGGAGACTATCTATAAATGAAGAAATGAGCCTGGGGTGGGTGGGGTGAGACGCAGGGTGGGAGGGAAACTATCTTCCAGAAGCTACCTGTATGCATAGCAGGGGAACAGCTGAAATAAGGTCTTTATTTTCTTGCAAGGCTGGGGTAGATATGCTTTAAAATCAGGCTGTATGCATAGCAGGGGAACATCTGAAATAAGGTCTTTATTTTCTTGCAAGGCTGGGGTAGATATGCTTTAAAATCAGGCTGTATGCATAGCAGGGAAACAGCTGAAATAAGGTCTTTATTTTCTTGCAAGGCTGGGGTAGATATGCTTTAAAATCAGGCTGTATGCATAGCAGGTGAACAGCTGAAATAAGGTCTTTATTTTCTTGCAAGGCTGGGGTAGATATGCTTTAAAATCAGGCTGTATGCATAGCAGGGGAACAGCTGAAATAATGCTAATGGCATACTCATTAGCATTGTTGAAAACTACTATTATTGATCATGTCCCTAAGCCTCCTAAGGCTGGAGATAGGGATAAACTGTTACTTAAAGTGACAGTCAACTCAAAAAATGTTATTGTTTAAAAAAATAGATAATCCCTTTATTACCCATTCCCCAGTTTTGCACAGCTAACATGGTCATGGATCACATGACTTTTATTTATTATTTATTGACTTGCATTTTAGCTTTGTTGTGCAGAACCCACAGGTGTGAGCACAATGTTATCTGTATGACCCACATGAATTAGCAGTTTCCTGTTGTGAAAAGCAAATAAAAAAGCATGTGATTAAGAGGCTGTCTATAGTGCCTTAGAAACAGGCAGAAATTTAGAGGTTTAAATGTTATAAAGTAAACTAATAAAACAATGTTGGTTGTGCAAAGCAGGGGAATGGGTAGTAAAAGCATTATCTTACTTTTTTAAACAATAACAATTTTAGTGTTGACTGTCCCTTTAAGAAGATAGCATGGTGGATCTTCAGATTGGACACTATAGCCCCTCGTGCTTTGAATTCCATACTGGACCTTAAATATCTTTATTAATCTAGACTCATTTTGGGACTTACTTGAGTCATATTACTGGTAACTCAGCAAGGTGTGTTGGATGCTAGTGGTCTTTTGTATACTTTTGGGTGTCCGGTTACCATAATATGGGTCTTAAGGGACAATTGGTGTGTCTTTAAGATCCAAGTATCTTCCCTAGAGATATACTGCCTTGATACAGCTATTAGATGCCCTTGTTTTTTTCATCTACCACGCAGGGTTAAGATTATCTTTTGTATGGTTGTACATCCACCAGTAGCTTCTTTTCAGGACATAAGGACTATGTCATTAGCACCCTGACCTGTTGCATATTTGATTCACTAATAGAGTGGAATTTCTTGATATTAGATCTTTTTGACATTATTTTACTTTGCAAGTATGTTTTTCAGCAATCTATGTATATCTACACATTTTTTCACTTGGAGCTTTATAGTCACTATGCACCTTTATTTAATATTTATACGGTTGATAACTTTGAAGATTTGTTTACATGTGTTTCTTTGTTTATACGCGTGACTGGGGGTATACCGGAAGTGACTTAATTAATACGTCTGGTATTCCAGTTTCTACATGGAACCGGAAGTGATGCACATATAATTCACTTTGCTTCTTGGTGCAATTTCACTGAGAGGTGTGTTTGTTTCTTCACAATATTTATACCTCACTGTCACCTATTGAGTATATTGGGAAGAAGGGCACAGTCCCCGAAACGTCAATATACTGTTGACCTTTGTGAAAATTCCTGTGAGTGCTGCTTTTGGAGTTATATATATATATATATATATATATATATATATATATATATACATACATAGGTGAAACTCGAAAAATTAGAATATCGTGCAAAAGTTAATTTATTTCACTAATGCAACTTAAAAGGTAAAACTAATATATGAGATAGACTCATTACATGCAAAGCAAGATAGTTCAAGCCGTGATTTGTCATAATTTTGATGATTATGGCTTACAGCTCATGAAAACCCCAAATCCACAATCTCAGAAAATTAGAATATTGTGAAAAGGTGCAATATTCTAGGCTCAAAGTGTCCCACTCTAATCAGCTAATTAAGCCATAACACCTGCAAAGGGTTCCTGAGCCTTTAAATGGTCTCTCAGTCTAGTTCAGTAGGAATGACAATCATGCGAAAGACTGCTTACCTTACAGTTGTATAGAAAACAATCTTTGACACCCTCCATAAGGAGGGAAAGCCTCAAAAGGTAATTGCAAAAGAAGTTGGATGTTCCCAAAGTGCTGTATCAAAGCACAATAATAGAAAGTTATGTGGAAGGGAAAAGTGTGGAAGAAAAAGGTGCACAAGCAGCAGGGATGACCGCAGCCTGGAGAGGATTGTCAGGAAAAGGCCATTAAAAAGTGTTGGGGACTTTCACAAGAGCCACCTTACACAGACGGATCCTGGCATGGGCTTCAAATGTCGTATTCCTCTTGTCAAGTCACTCCTGAACAACAAACAACATCAGAAGCGTCTTACCTGGGCTAAAGAAAAACAGACCTGGTCTGTTGCTCAGTGGTCCAAAGTCCTCTTTTCTGATGAGAGCAAAATTTGCATCTCATTTGGAAACCAAGGACCCAGAGTATGAAGGAAGAATGGAGAGGCACACACTGCAAGATGCTTGAAGTCCAGTGTGAAGTTTCCACAGTCTATGTTGATTTGGGGAACCATGTCATCTGCTGGTGTTGCTCCACTGTGCTTCATTAAGTCCAGGGTCAACGCAGCCGTCTACCAGGAGATTTTGGAGCACTTCATGCTTCCTTCCACAGACAAGCTCTATGGGGATGCTGACTTAATTTTCCACACACTGCCAAAAGCACCAAAACCTGGTTCAATGACCATGGGATTACTGTGCTTGATTGGCCAGCAAACTCGCCTGACCTGAACCCAATAGACAAT